>NW_017259331.1:1517357-1535353 GCF_001594045.1 Atta colombica | reverse complement strand
TAATTGTTATTTTATCTATTATACGAGAGAGGTGTTGAAGCGCAAGGTGTGCAGGACGAAGAAGTTTAAAATGAAGGACGGTTATCTCGTGCAACCAACTATAAATTGTACCGTAACCGTTATCTCTCTCTGTGTATTTACTTGAAAATTTATAAATGTGTGATATATCTACTTAATTACGCGACTTGTCTTCATTCACTCTTCCCAAACCCTGCCGCATATTTTACCGCATATTTTACTGTTTCATAGACCGCTGAATATTTTTGAATAAATTATAAACTCGCATACGAGTTAATTAATAATGGATGTCATAAGAATTTTTAATATACATATGGTTTTTAAATTTAATAAATCATGTAAGCATGCATGTATTATCTTGTATATCACTTAAAAATATATATAGATTTATAATGAAAATATATGATTAAAAGTTTACAAGAATGAAAAATCTTCGTCAAAATATTAAGTCCGTTGAACTTATTATAAGGATTTTTGCCATTCCAGAGCACAATTTAGGAACAATTATCACTGCGATTCTTGAATAAATCTCATGATATCACATATCGATCGGGACCCGAGAATCACGAGAGGTTGCGTGATCACTCGTTCTATGAATTAGAAAATCGGTAGAGGCGAATGTATCATCGTCTGAATCTCCAAATCCTTGCTTACGCGCCTTTGCGCAAGTCGGCCTTCCTCGTTTCACGGAGAATTAGATCCGGATAGGCCTTCGCCGAGGGTTAAAAGGGACCAGTCGAGATATATCCAAGGAGAGCGGAGCTAGCAGCTGCTTACATTCGATCGTAGTTGAATCGCCAACGTTGACCTTCTGCCGCTGAATCTGAGATTCTATGATGAAGAAAGAAAGAAAGAGAGATATAAGGAGAGAGAAAAGGAGAATGTGAAGAGGAACGGTCTTAGATAACCCTGACTAGAGAGGACATATACTTCCTATAAAAGTGACCGGGATTTCGCGTAATCCCGTTTTCTAAGGTAGCGGAATAGAAGAGATGGGATATCTATCTAACCCCCAGCCGAAGCTCCTCTCTCTCGAGTGCACATGATCCTCCTTTTCTTCGTGCAAGCTGCACGAAGGTGAAGTCAAGAGAGTTCTCCCAAATTCTTTCTTTTGCGGTTTACCGGCAGATTTCGCGGTAACGATGGTGGAGAACGAATGTTTCCTCGAAATGTACCTACATGTATCGGCTGCACATTCTAGCGGCAATGGAAAAAAAATTTTTTCACTCAGATTTTTAAAATTTTACTGAATATTTATAGCGGAATGCTTCGCAAAAAGTACATTATACATAATGTAAAGAAATATCAATACTGTACATGTTCTGAAGCTGACGGTAGATTTATTGAATCCACTCAATTATACTCTTTATGTTACATTTGCAAATTAAATTATTGTTATTAAAATATTATATTGTAATATTATATTATACAATATAATAATTATATTGTTATTAAAATAAATTTAGTATTTCTTCTTTTTTATATGAGTTATCTCATCTTAGTCCCTTGAAATTAATTACAGTGCCTTTTAATCAACATAAATTAAATTTTTCTTACGAACGCAGCATCAGTAATGTATTAAAAATTTTGAAGTCAGTTTTGAAGGATTAAATATTATGCAAAATTAATGGAATATTTAAAGCATCATGCAACATTTTTATGGAGCACAATATCTCATAACAAAAAGATCATTTGCAATTCATTTATTCAATATAATATTTTATTTTTATCTGATTCGTCTGATTAACAGTTTTTACAAATACAGGATTCAATAAATTTGGCGACAATTTATTGAAAATCGGCATGACAATGCTTCGATTCCGTTCTTTCGCAAGAGTGCATTCGAATATTACGCCACATGGTCCGATTTCCACGTCACTTTGTAAAGTGACGCACTGACGTAATCCATCGATGTTTTCTTAAGTCGAGGAAGTCGGGATAAATGTCCACCGAGTGAAGCCTCCAAAATGGATCGGTGCCGCGTGAACGACACTCGACGGTGCGGAGTCACTTTGGCGTGGCAGGACTTTGGGACTGCTAATCCCTTCTGTATATCCTGCCGCAGAGGTCAAGCACGTAGGGTCAGTCTCACGTCGAGTGTGAACTTAGATTCAGAATGCATAGCCTGAAATAAATAATCAATCGTGGGATTTGTACGCCGAGTGTCATGATCGAGGGTTGTATCGTCATCCTACGGACTTCTCGAGCCAGGAACTCTCTACGTAGATGCGTACGTAGATATGTAAAGAAATAAATATCTACGTTAGCGTACTTATCTTCTATCCAATTAAATTCGAGTAAACGTGCGTATAACTGTCCATTCTATATAAATGATCAGAATGGACTCTTAGTATTTAAAATAATAATAACAACAAAGAAATTTCAAAGCTAATGAGAGTCAGCAACTCTCATTTTATTATAATATAATTATAATTTGTATTTGTTTATTATAATATAAATATAATTATAATTTGTTATCTCTCATCTAAAAAGGTTATCAAAAAAAAAAAGAAAGACATCTACATTAAAAAGAATTCTAAAAATTGTGAATTTATTGTCACTAAACAAAAAGATATTTAATCATTTATCACAGATTACTAAATTATATTGTAGTACAAATAATTTGCTGAATTATCTAAAAATTTAGCTAGATACAGATCTGAAAATAGTTTTGCTTAAACTATCAAAATAATTCTACAACCCTGTCTTTTATATTGTTTTCAAAATATGTAGAATACTCAAACTAGTTGCCATAAAGTTAGAACTTTTTACAACATCAACAATGTTTACATAATTTAAGTGTTCTACATAATCATTTTGAACCAACAAAATTATTTTCCGATCTGTATCTAGCTAAATTTTTAGATACTTCAAAAAAATCATTTTTTCTGTGTAACACTTTCAGATAAACGCAGATTTGTAATGTTAATTATAACGAAAGAGATGGGATTGCGAATTCGGGATTTCATTGACGTTGATATCGGTGTTCCTATCGCGGGCGAAGATTTCACACGACCGATACGCACGTCCGCATAATAAGCTCGGAAATATAGCGTGCACGCAACGATTGCATACAATGAAAGGCTGGGACAATTCGCTGGCCCTGCCGGATCGTTATTGAACCAGCAGCGACCCGCCTACAAATGACCAGCCTAGATTCCTCTTGACGACTGTTTTCTATCGGAGGCCGCGACATTATTAATAGGCGCACGCGACTTTATTCGAGGCATCACGCATGACGCACTGATCTTCGGGAACAGGACTTTACGAGGGGAAACGAGTTAACTTATTCACAGATTTTCACAAAGCGTCCGCGAATTTTTCCACGAAGTGTGATTTCTCAATGTTGTTTTGACGCGCATGTTATCTTAATTAATTGTCTTTATACTATCAGTGATAAAAGCTATTCATTATTGATAAACATGTTAATAACAACGATATCGTGAGGTAATTCGTTATATTTTTCATAACAATTTATCATTTGATAAATCTTATCAAATTATCTTATAGATTCATCGAATAGAATAAATGAATTCATTATAACAATTGTTGATTGGTATCTTCTTAAAAAGCGACATACGAAACTTTAAAAAAAAAATAAACAAGAATATATCAGCGCGCAAATTCTTTAAAAACGCGTAACAGTGTTCCAGCTGTTGAATTATAATTGCTATGGGCCAACGGAGAGCATCGAGTCCATCGGAAGAGTGGGAGGACCGCGTAATATAATCTACCGCGCGATCGAACATCGTCTGGTAGGTTCGTATCAAATAAGATAGAGCGCGGTTTGTTATATTTCTTGAGGAGAGAATAAGTGTCCATGAGCCCGGAGTGTAGGAGCAACAAAGTAGGAGGTGGAAAGGAGAAGGGGGGGGCCAGAGGAGGTGGATCAGCAGCGTTATTAATGGGCACGATTACTTGGCGAAACTCGCGCCTTTGTGTGCCAGCCTCTTCTAACTCTTACCCCGTGTCTTTTCCTCTCTCCTTCTGTCTCTCCGTCTCTTTCTTTCTCTTACTATCGCCTCCCGTTTCCTCTTCACCTCCACCTGAAACCCCATAATACCTACACGCGCATTCTCCTTTTACACCTGTGCACGACTGTCTAAGTTATGCATGGGATCCTCCCACAGAAACAATGCACCCGCTCCTCTGTCTCTTCTTCTTTCATGAATCCTCTCTTTTTTCCCTCTTTCCCCCTCTCCCCTCCCACTCTCGTTTTTTCGCCTTTTTTGCTCGATAGTTTCATTCGCGCCGTGCCACGTCCGGTACTAGTCTCGCCAAATAATTATTATTCGAAATGATTTCGCAAAGCGCGTGCAGTAACGTATAACCGATAGAATCTACAATTATGACTTCAAACTGACGCATCGCGTTTCAATTATTGTGAAAAATTTATAATATTATTAATATGAAGTTGTAAAAAAAAAGTGATCCTCGTGGACTTTCATTAGCGCTTACAAATTGTTACGCAACATGATGAACACAGTGAGGATCTCTTTTTCCTACACAATTGTATCACGAGATATATATTTCGCGACGGCTTTCTCCGCCGCATTGCAATGTGTCTTACGTTACACCGCGTTGTAATGATAAAAGGAGGCTATGCACATAGAGGTCGAATCGAATCGACGCGAGACGATTTTATCGTTTAATTATCTATAAAAGCGCGTAATTACACATTTCGCCGCGGACCAGCTTTGGGAGCCGCGAGGGCAGAAATTTGGCGCACCGATTTAATTGCGGGCTTGATCATGAAACGTGCCCCGCCGATTGTCGAGTATCTTGCAAAACCCGAGCGTTAGGTACCTGCGCGAAAAGGTATCAACGCCTCGAGGACGCTCTCGACGCTCGATTTCCGATCGGGCTGGCTGACCGGTCGATCGTAGCTCTCGATCGACTTCTCACCCCGGCACCTCCTTCATCTGTATACCCGTTAGCTCGTGTGCCTTCTCGCTCTCTCTCTCTCTCTCTCTCTCTCTCTCTCTCTCTCTCTCTCTCTCTCTCTTCTTTCCTGGGCGTGTTTCTGGGCACAGTGCTTTCCGATGGATCGAGAAGCAGGCTCGCTGCCCAATGCACGTCGATATACATCCGACTGGATTAATCGCATCAACGGCTGACCCACTCGAGACCCGCCTAATCTAATCTAATTGAGAACCAAATCATGTTAGCAAGAGAGAACAAAAACTTAAATTGAACATATTTTTGACCGAGAAATACAAAAGGATCCTATGTATTCTGCTGCAAGAACAATGTTATCGTTTTGTTAAAGTTATCTGAAAAAAAAATTAATGATTTCTAAAACGCGTCTTCATCGATTTTTTTTTTATATATAATTATTCTAAATATATTGGGTTGTCCGGAAAGTTCGTGCTGATTTTTGGTAGGTGGCGTAAGGACAGGTCTGAATATATCAGAATGATTGAAAACAAATAACATACGTATATATCGTAAAAGACGATACTTCAGGCATACTTGGAAAAAAATTTGGTTGCGTTAATTTTTGTCAGTTTTATACGTCTTTGAATATGGAAGAAAACAAAGTGCATTTTAGGCATTTAATGTTTTTCTTTTACCGAAAAAGCAAAAATGCCACACAAGCGGCAAACAAGATATGCGCTGTTTATGGCGAAGATGCTGTAGCTGAAAGAACTGTGCGGAAGTGATTTGCTAGGTTTAAAGCTGCTGATTTCAACCTTGAAGATCAAGAACGCCCGGGTAAGCCCTTCACCACAGAAGATCAGATTAAAACACTGATCGAGAATAACCCACGCTATATGACACGTAAATTAGCAGAAATGTTGAATATGTCAAAATCTACTATCCACGAGCATTTTGTGAAGCTTGGCTACATAAACCGTTTTGATGTATGGGTTCCCCACGATTTAACGGAGAAAAATCTGATCGCATTTCCATTTGCGACTCGCTCTATAAACGCAACGAGGAGACACCATTTTTTAAGCAAATAGTGACGGGGGATGAAAAATGGATCATTTACAATAATGTTGAGCGAAAAAGATCTTGGGGAAAGCGGAATGAACTACCTTTAGCCACCCCCAAAAGCCGGTCTTCATCCAAAGAAGGTCATGCTCTGTGTCTGATGAGATTGGAAAGGGATCCTGTATTATGAGCTTTTACCAAACAACGAGACGATAAATTCAGAGAAGTATTGTTCCCAATTAGACGAATTGAAGACTGCAATTGAACAAAAACATCCAGAAATAATGAATCGGAAGGGCGTCGTGTTTCATCGGGACAATGTGCGGCCTCATGTGTTTTTGATAACTCGACAAAAGTTGTTGGAGCTCTGTTGGGATGTTCTACCCCAGTCACTATATTCATCAGATCTCGCGCCTTCTGATTTCCACCTATTTCGATTACAAAATTCCCTTAATGGAAAAAGCTTCAACTCTTTGGTCGAGGTAAAAAATCACTTAGGAAAGTTTTTCGCTGAAAAACCTGAGAGATTCTGGAAGGACGGAATTTTCAAGTTGCCTGAAAGATGGAGAAAGGTTGTAGAACAGAATGGCATATAATTTAATAAATGTATACTAAAATTTAAATCTTCTGCGTTTCAATTTTCCTTCAAAATCGGCACGAACTTTCCGGACAATCCAATATGTATTTTTTCACTGTTTTTACACTGAGAAAAATATATATTAAATTTTAATAAATACTTGTTTAAATAAAGTGTCAACTGAATATTTACTTACAATAAATATTTATTCAATTAAAAGAAATATGATGGATAAATCAAATTAATGATTTTTGTATCAAATAAATAAAACTTTTATAATATTTATTAAATATTTAGTTGGCACTATTCAAACAAATGCTTTATTAAAATTTAATATATTTTTTCAATGTAGAAATTGTGCAGAAATTGTAAAGATTTCTTTAGAAATTGCCATCGTTGTTGTCCGAAACTAAGAAGGAATAATGATCGAAAGAATGCAATTCTCATTTGGTAATATTGCTCTTAGTATGATCCTGTCTACGTATCCGATTGGATTAATCGCTCCAATGACGGGATCGAGTCATCGAGCTAATCTAATTCCATCGGCCGGCAAGATCGAGGGATCTCCTTGGCGAGCAGCGGACCAGCGGAAGATGCGCGCGGACGGGGAGGAAGAGGAAGAAAGAGTCGATGAGGCGGAGGCGGGTCTCCGCGGGGGGTGCCCGGAGTGTTAAAATGTTAATTCGTGAGATGCTGTAGAAAGAGACACTCCTCTCTCGATGGATTGCCGCTGTCGGTCGAAGCGCCTAGCCAAGGATACGCCGTTCGACAGCCTGAGAATCGAATTGTCACCTTTTCGATACACGCGTAGGACAGATTGAAACGTTAATAAACTAAGTTTTGACGATTAATTTAATTAGATTGCCAATTAATATGAGCAGACGATTATACAACATCGTAAGACGATGTTGCGCGGTATCGTAATGAACATCTGTGCCTCATACAAGGTAATAATGATCTCGCAGTCAGTAACAATCGCGCATGATCGCGGGGGTTATTTCATTTGGCAGTCCGCCTGTTCCCTGACAGTTTGAATGTTCGGCAGATCGAATCGAAAGAGATCCTCCTTTCTCGCTATGTCGATTCGTTTATCTTTTTCATTCCCGTTGGACGAAGAACCGCGATATGTCGCGCCTATTGAAAAACAATTATCGTACTAAACTGTCTTCATTACATAAATATTATACTTAAATCTGTTTCTTCTACTAAGTAACGATATGAGAAATTATTTGAAAATAAAAAATCACGTATGATATTTTTTTTATTAACACATTTTCAGGGATCTTATAGAGTCCACAATTATATTAAAATACAAAATATTCAAATATAAAATAGAATTTTCTATTTTTTTTATATTAGAACAGAGAAATCTTAAGCTATATCACGTTTCTTATTCTCAATTGACGCAAATGTATCGTTCTTTTCAAAGAAAAAAGACTTACGTGAGTACTTTAATTTCACAAGTTAATTACTTCTTAAAAGGAAAAAAATGTTGAAATATAAATCAAATTTAGGTTAAAAAAAATTTTTAAAGTCACTGACTTAAAAATCAAACTACCCTCGTATAATATAAGAGCGAGTGCAATTAAAAAACAACGCGCTGTTTTTTTCAACAACAACTTTTTCAACAGGTAAGATATAGACGCGCGTGTTAATCATTGCGGTCCTGTACAGAGTTGAACAAGAACGAGAGAAGTAATCGAATCGACAAAGAGAAGAAGAGGAATCTCGAAAGCCCGATGACCAGTCATTGTTGCCTCATAAAGCCAGTGAATGCCCTCCCCATGATTCCACCTTGAACAGCCGTCTTCCTCATCCTTTTTCCCTCCGCCTCAATTCGAAAAAACGATCGGGCTAATCGTTCAACGATTGTAATAGGTTTTCTTCGGTCATTGTTCCATCTTTGAGATCTTTCGTGTACACACGAATAATGAAGATAAGAGTGAGAAGCGTATGAAGAGAATTAGTCAAACATGATCATCCGAATCATTATTGTTATTTCGTTAGATTGGAATATAATATATATATAGGATCTCGTCATGATATAATTTCTCGTACAATAACATAGCCGAATTTAACAATTAAATTAATAGGTACTAAATTTTAAGAACGCGTTGCCTGTCGCATTTGTTGCGCAAAGAAAACCTCTGGCATACAAACTTTAAGTAACGAAATAATGTTGACAAATCACAACGTTTCTATTATGGCGGACTTCCAAGCGGTTGATGTAACAGGAACACGTCACGAGCGACTAAGAAGAAAAATAGATAACAAAAAACGAGGGATCTCTCTCGAGGAGACAAAATTAGGTGGCGGAGATCCTATGGTAAACAGGAAGGGCGCCCTCCTGCAACCAAATCAATTCATGCAGGAAATCGGTTTTTCGGTCGCAACTTCTATTCCCTTCATCTCCCCCTTCCTTTTACTTTCTATATGCTTGTGTCATCCAGTAGAAGTGGTTTCACGATCGCCATTGTGCGAAGTTCTTTTTGGAGGCTTAAACACGTCGCGGCGGGATTACCGGACCCGAAAGTAACAGTTTCGAAATTGAGGCCCCGCAGCAGGCCTCTCGAAATCTCGTTTGCAAATAAGATTCCGCGCATCAATGTCGGAGTATTTGATATAACGGCGGATTGCTCTTACATAAAATTGAGGTGAAACTGAGCTGACAGAGACTGTAACGAGTAAAAAGATGTCATGCATGAAAATTGCTCTGAATCATTGGAGCAATTTTTAATATTTTAGTCTTAAAATCTTTTAAGTTTTAACTTTTATTCTTAATAATTTCTTACAATAAATTTTACAATAAGTAATAAATATTAGTGGAAATACAGAGAATCACATGTCTGTTCTTATCAATTAAGAAACGTTTTATCGATTTGTTACTTGGGAGAATTTTAGGGTCAACATATTATATAATTTTATAATCTTCTGTCTGCAATCAATTTTTTTTTATGCAGTCTAAGTCTTTTTATTGTTTTATCAAACAATGTAGAAAAATTTTAAATAACTTTTCAACATCTCTATTACATTATCAAGTAATACAGACATGTAGATGCGAATTGACTTATCGATACACATTATTTACAATTCAAATTATGACGAACAAATATTCTCATTAATGTTTTTAGTGAAGAGGATCCAAATTAAGAGTCAAACTTATTTCAACTATTATATACAATAAAATGTAATTGCAATAACATCCAGCATTGGCTCTCAAAGGTTTTTTATTCCTTATTGCAATATATTTTAATTCATTAGAATCTAGATAGATATTTTTATTGATTATCAAGTAAATTATAAGAATAGGGAACTTTCATAGTTTATTTTCTGCCAATTTATCCTTGCAAAATCCTGTTTGTTCAATTCATTTTATTAGTTGAAAGATTCAAGATAAAGATATAGTACAGAAGTAATAGGAATAGGATTCTGTAGTCCAAGTTTAAAAACGCGAAATCGTACATTTTTACATATTTTCCAGCTGAAGAGAGTCTCGCAGCGTAGGCGCCGGAAACGAATAGCCGCAATAGAACGAACCGACGTGCGGCGTGGTCTACCCGCTAGTTAGACTCTCATAAAGTCACGACGTAAATTATCCGCCGGACGGACAACGCAAAGTGTGTTTGCGATGGTCCACCTCCCGTCAACGCCCTCGCATAAAAAGACCGAGGCGAGACGCGACGGAGAGCTGGTAGAGAGAGTTTCTTTACACCTCCCTTAAGTTCGTCCTTTAAATACGACGAGACGACGGTGGGCGTGTTTCCTCATTGGCGTGGCGTCGTGCAAAGAGCACCTGCTCGGTAAATATCGCTTTATTGAGACGCCAATACGAAAAACCTATTAACGTCAGCGTACGGATAGAGGCGTGTGAGACCGCGAGACTGTAAAACGGAAGTGCGGCTTTCGCCTATACGTTGCGTGCAGCGTGTATACGCCATTCTATAGACTTGAGAACGATGCAACCTCTGAATGAACAATAATGTAAAAACATTACCGAATTATAATAACGTCGATTTCTTAACAGTAAAGATGCATGAATTGAAATTTCATATTGACTCAACAAATACATTTAAAAAAATTTATTATATATTACATTTTTCGTTCAGTATATGAAAAATATTTACGTAATATATGTAGATACATATTATATAAATATCATATCCCCCCCCCTAATTCATACATTTATTTTAAAATACTGTACGATTAAATTTTTATTTGTGCGTTTGTGCATTTAACTCCCACGACTTATAATATAATTTTTTAAAAGAAAAAATATGTAAATGTATGTATCATTTTAAAAAGATCTCTTGGCTACAAACATATAATAAAAGAACTAGGAAAGAATCTTTTTGACTGAGTAGATACATTAATATTATTCATGCAAATGTGTAAACATACGCCAAATTTTATGCGCATATAATTTTTTACTACAAGCAATTCATAAAAATAATGTATTGAATAAAAGCGAATCTATTATTATCGAGGCTCGACCAAAAGAATTTTGGCAGCACAATTATTGCTAATCTATTGTCCGCAGACATTCACTGCTGCGATTATTATTACGTAAATGGGAGAAAACGAAAGTAATAATATTTAGTCATAGAGGAGCAAAAATACCTCTTATTCTTAGTCATCGGATTCATCGAAGCGCGCGCGCTCGATGATGTAACTCGACACAATCATAAGTTACGACGCTTACCTCGATGCCACCCGCTTTATCGATAATTTCATTGCATTTATCGTTTTGCATTTTAATTGTTCGCTCAAACCATTATCGCCGCGACCCGACGATGTTAATTCCGCCATTTAATTAATGACGATTAATGTAATTATGTTATTATACGGCAAAAGTTAACTTGAATCGTATTGCTGGCATAGTTCTCCTCCACGCCGAGGCCGAGGCCGATGAAAACTCGCTGCTATATGGAAATCGCAGCCCGACCAATCGAGGCAATATCCATTTATTATCTCCGCTTGGTAATTAGGATCAATTGCAGCTGTCCTGATCTAATCAGAGATTAACTCGACTTAATCATTTTTCTGTTATGAGAAATGTAGAAACAAATCTTGGCAAAGTGAAAACCTCGCGTAGAAGTCGACGCTTTAGTTATTATTAAAACAAAAGATAATCACAATCGCAAATAGAAGTATTAAAAGTTAATCAATTGTGTTTTGTATTTTAATGCACAATTAATATACACACAATTAGTTTTACATTTCATTATCATACATGAATCATTTGCGTGACCATTATTATTTCTTGTATCAATCAAGCCATCACAGCTACCATTTTTCGAATAAATTCTATCTAAAAATTTACATTAATTTCAGTTACATTATACATTATACATTTGTGCATGCAAAGAACGGTTACATTAGGAATGAGAAGATCAATCAATATAAAAAATAACAGAACATTGCGCTCCTTTTGCTCTCTAAATTCTTGAAGAGTGAAATTTCATTCTAAAGAATAAAAATTAGTCTAATAAAAAATCTTAAAAAAGAGTGGCTCAATTTCAATTTCTTTTAGAGTGCGATTTCATCATGTTTAGAGTGACAATTCACCCTAAAAATTTTAGAGAGTATTTTATGCGTCGTCTATAATACACGGAGTAAAAAGGAAGAGTAAAAAATTGATCAATTACAGTCGAATATGAGAAAAATAATCGACTGTGATTATTCAATTTCTTACTCTTACAACCTTCACTATTGCTACTGCCATTGTAAATAAGCGGACTCTGTAATGAGATTTTAAGGCCTAAAACTTAATAGGTTTTCTACAATAAGCTGTTACCTAAGTAATCTTAAACTGTAAAAAATTGATCAATCCTAATCGATTACTCATCTCACATTCGACTGTGAATGGTTGCTTTCTTACGGTTTAAGTCTTAAAGCTTAAATAATGACTTATTGTAGAATGTGTGTAAGTTTTACGCCTTAAAATCTCATTGTAGACGCCGTTTTATAATTTCTAAAGCTGCAATAAGACCCCGTCGAACACCATAGATAGTGCTTCATCCGCTAGGTACGGCTGATATGTACCAGGCGATTGTGATCCGCGAACGAACGAGTGCAAATTCATTAATACCGGGGTCTGCTCGCTGTAGCAGCGCAGTCCCCCGCGAAGAGCGAACAATACGTCGTCTAATAGAAATCAAATCGCCTCACCATTTATAACGATCCACCTCATACCTCCCTTTTGTCTCGTTTCGTCCCTCCTCCTCTTTCCCGCGCCTCGCTCGCTCACTCACTCGCTCGCTCGCTCGCTTTTTTTTCGCCCATCACGGAATAATCGAACAAGATTGATGAGGGCGGCGTGACTAGCGCGCTACGAGGCCCCGCAAGAATCACGCGGTGGACCCGCGTGCGTATCGTTGCCTCGTCCAGGGCTCCAAAGAAGAAGGACCATCCGAGAACTTAGATCATATCTTCTCGTGGATTCTTCCCGAATTGGTATTCGCAAGGAAACTGCGTACTCTTTATGGAGACGAGCACTGCTTGATATCGGCATTTTATGCTTGAATTGCTCCCTTGCCGATTGATTCTCGGATGCTTCTTTAAAATACTACGAAACTCAGTATAATATTATGGAAAAGGAAACTAATAAAAATTTTAAAATAAAATCGAATGATGAAACAAACTGCGTAAGAATTTCATCGTAATATAATAGTGCTGCTATTATTGATTATCACTTCACTTTCATACTGTGGCCCGCATAACAAAATTTTTTTTAGTGTAAAATTTAATCTAAAAAATATTTAAAATTTTGTTATAGATTTGAAAATAATTTAATTGAACTATCAAAATAATTTTATTGAAAATTCAAAATGGTTGTTAGAATGTTAAAATTTTTTGCAGCATTGCTTTCCATTTTTTTAATTTCCAATATAATTATTTTGGTCCAACAAAATTATCTTCAGATCTGTCCAGCAAAATTTTATATCTTAGATCTGTCCAGCAAAATCGTTCTTTCTGTGTCACTGTGTATCACTGCATAGCAATAAAATTAAAAGTAGAATTATTTATTAAGAAAAAAGCTGTGAAATTGGAAAAGAAATCAAGAAATAATTTTTCCGAGGACGGACGGATGAGGAGGGGACGATTTCCGGAGAGCGTTTTATGGAGACTGCAGCGCCTTCGCGGATTCGGAACGAGATAGCAGGAGCAAGAGATTTTATAGGGTGGACCGGAGGTTCGGGATTGAAGGAGCTCTGGACCCCCGGCGCGAAACAACAAGCAGTCAGAAAAATGGATGGGCTGCTAACCGTGCCACCCATGGAGTCAGGCGAACGGTTATTTTACCTTTTACTCGCGTCGACCCTACGGTGAGCGCAACGCGGTTTAATAAGCGGCATTCTTAATTACGTTTTCACCTGTGTCGTTGCACGATAAACCATCGAAACATTGGTTCGCGATGGATAGCTGTTGCCGTGCTTCCAACGCAAGTGGAATGCCTTCAGATTGACTTCGAAGAACGAAAAGGAAAAAAAAGGTAAAGAAACAAAAAAACGAGAAACGAAAAAGAGAAAAGCTAGTCACTTCTGCCTCGTTAACGTTCTCTTTGCATCGTTCTTATCTTCCTTTTGAGACAGCAATTTAATTACACAATTATTTTATACCGAAGATCAAAAGACTTCAGAGTATATAACCAGATAACAAAACCTTTAGGTGTTTTATCATGCATTTCTGCTGACTGTGAAAAATTAATTTAACACTTTGACTGCCGCATGAATTTTTGTAATCAGTCCCCTGGCGCTGCACTTTTATTTTTTATTTTACAATATAATTTTAGGTAAATTTTTTTTACATTAAAATATATTTTTCAATAAAACATATTTTTTAATCAAAATCTTTGACAAAGTTGATAAGTCTCTCTAGGATTCGTAATATATCAATAAAATCAATGCAAAATGTTCTCGGTTCATATTATATACAGATGATAATAAGCAGGAAAAGTATTAAATTAACACTAAATTAATACGGCGATGTTCTGAATCCACATAGATATACATATCCAATTAGATACAGTCAAATTGTTAATGGAATATCGGAATATTAAATATTTTTTTTAAATACGAATCGCTATTCTCTTTCCTTGAAGAATCAATGATCGAAAATTTTGAATCCTGCATGGAAAGAAGAGTTTAAATAAAGTATCTAAAAATTTAGCTAAATATAGATCGAAAATCAATTTTGTTTATCAAAATTATCAAAATAATCCATATAAAACGTTCCAGTCACTAGAATGTCAAAACTTTTTGTAATACCACTCATCATACTTGAATTATCTTTACATAATTATTTCGATGTTTTAAGAAATTATTTATGCATTAAAAAAAATGTTTATTAAATCTTAACATATATTTACAGAATTATTCAAAGAAATATCTATTAAAATTTAATATGTTTTTCAGTGTAGCTACTTAAATTTCTAGATATTTCAAAATTGTTCTTTCCATATAGCTGTGAAATCTGAGAGAGAAATTAAACAAGTGTGAATCTGGAAATCTGTGACGTTACTTATACGTTTTACTTGTGGGGCGGACTCGCACCATATAATCCCTCGATAAATCTCGCGCGGACGGACACGATCGAACGCGAGTAAGTTCTCTCCACTCGCGCCGATAAAGCGAGATCCTCGATTTTGTCTCCGAACGGGGAACGCCGTAATGGGCCGCGGGGGACATTATATGTGATCGTGGTGGCGCGTCGCGCGGCAGCGGCTCTAAGACGCATTACTTCCACCACTGGTATCCGGGCATTTGTCCAGGCCGACGCGTCCAGGAACTAGACTTACAGAAGGGAACGGTCGTCGGTGTGCATTCGAGGATTTAATGCTCGACGTCGGACGAGCGCGCGCGATATCCCTCCGGAATCGCGCGTTAGGACCTCGCGTCCGCTCGTACATCTTTTTCTACGATCGCTTTCTAATCATTTCCGGATCGCGTCGCCGTTGCGAGAGGCCGCCCTTGCAAGAAGCATGAATCAATTGCAAGAGGATTGCAAAGATATTACGAAAAGCGTGTAATAATTCTCGCAAATTGCGAGAATTATTACAAATGCGCTCGAGTGCTTAGCAAACGTAACGTTTAACATCCTTTAAGCGTGGAAAACGTAGATTTTAATTTTTTTTAATCCCTCATGCTGGAGATATACGCGAACGCGCGGTGAGTAATCAATCGTAAAACATCCTGATGACCGGAGTATTTCTACGATCGCTCGTAAGAACGATTGCACAAGGTGCAACCCCGACATAAATCACCGGCGCCGAGAGAGCCTGGACACTCGTCGATAACGAATAAATTTTAATAGATATCTATTTTCTGACGCATACGTGGATTTCCGCGGCGTCGCCGGCCGATATCATTGAAAGTAAATCAGCGATATTAAACAGGCTCGTAAATCCAAGCTCGCGAGCGGCGCGCTTAAAAAGTACAAGACAATTGTGCCATTATCTTCCCCGAGTTAATCGAACGATTGAGTAATGCATGAATAATTTTCTATTATAGTCGTATGAGTCGTACATGTCTTGCTTGACGTTCCTGCATCTCACTTCGGTATCCAAGCCTCCTTCACTTTCCGCCACTGTCTCATCTCCTTCTACTTCTCATATGAGGTCAGCATGGATAAAAGTTTCGCGCACCGCCGATCGTGCGTGTCGATAAAATAAATGTTACAACCATCATGCGTGAGATTCGTCGAGTAACAAAAATTACAGTAGACGGCGGGTTTGTGTTCGTGCACGCGCCCGGAAAGATTGTAAAAGAACATACGGAAAATCTCGCCGCGTGCCACAAACAATTTTGAATCTGACACGAAGACATCGCGTGTGACGGTCAAATCTTAATAGATACGCCAACTTATTGTTCACTTTCCGAGACAAATATGCGCGCTATGTGATCTTTACTTTAACGGTCTGATGGTCGCAATATCGATGTGTTCTTATCGATTCCTGTATCTAATCGATCACAATAAGATATGATATTGCATCGCAAAGTGATGTTTCCCACTGTTAGCAGAGATTTTAGTCAGCGCGAAAAAATGCGAGAGAAGTGTGTCAAAAAGAAGACAGCCGCTCTTTATGCTATCCGCTTAAAAAGAAAACTTAATATACAACCAAAATGTTTGTTAATTTAAAGATAATTTAATTATAGCTCGAAATAAGCATGACATTGTGTTTTTAGTGTTGTCAATCTCTTGAAGGACAATGTTTTAAAGAAATTGTGCAAAGAGAGAAAGCTTAGAAATTGAAGAAGAGGAAAGAGAAATAAGGATAGTCATAAATATGCAAAATTAATTAATAGGAGGAATACACGAGAAGATAAAGCATGAAGATAAAAACATGAAGATAAAGACTAAGATTTTGCGTGAAAAGTATGCAATAATTGGGTAAATATAATATTAATATAAATTAGTGTAAGGGCAGAAGCATAGAATCTTACATAACGCAACGTGTAAAAAAATCAAAGTTCTTTATTTCCTTCCTTTTCATAAAATAAAAGAGTCTGATTGGTCGTTTTTATGTTTTATGCGGCAAGCAACAATATGTACTCCTGGAAAGTGTGGAAAACAAATTGAGATTTAGAATACAAAAATAAGAAATAAATATAGATTTAGATATTATTTAGCTAATGGATTTTAGTTAGCATCATAAGCACTGAGACAAATAATTTTGATATAGGAACAAAAAAAAAAAGAGAAAATAAATGTAATATTTGTTAAGAAAACGATCGATTAGTTACTATTGCAAATTTCTCATTCGTCAATGTAACAAATAATCAATAGTATCGCTAATAAATGAAAGGCTCATGTGTAGAAATCATACGACCATAGAGTCTCAAATCATAAGAAATTGATCAATTGTAGTCAAGTATTATCCCTACATTTAACTGTGATATTGGTGAGTTTTCTACGATTTAAGGCCCCACGATCATCTACGATTTTTATGTAAACGAGCCTATCCAAAGTCTATCCAAAAGAGAGTCAGATTCTATATAGTTTGCTTCTATAATACTAATTGGTATAGTAAACTAATAGCAGTCACAACAAACCAATTTGTTATCACATATTTACGGATCATTTTTTAAACGTAATGGCTTGTTAAATTAGCAAAATCCTTCCTGCCAATAAGATATAGATGAATGTGAGAAAAATTACCAAAGAGAAATAAAGCAAGTCCCTTCTTATCAAATAAGATAAAGAAATAAAAATTTCTTTTTTTTCATTTCTCTAAAAAATTATGAAATTTCGAATAGTTTCATTTCAAGTTAACTGATCGAAAATTGACTGTATAGATTGACTGATTGAAGGATTGAGGTGACTGCCATTTGCTTTCCCCGCGACAGAGATTCGCGTTTGTCGGTAAGATCGAATATCTCGAGAAAAACCTCGGATCGAATCGAGCTGACCCCAGGGATATTCCTGCGAGTTCGCGTTTTCGATCGCTTCTAGACAACCTGAACGG
>NW_017259331.1:1489491-1517257 GCF_001594045.1 Atta colombica | reverse complement strand
TATATATATATATATGTATACCGACGTACTTGACCCCATGGCTATTAATCTCGCGTGCCATCATCCCTCTCGATCCGCGGGGGCGTTTCCAAACTAATATACGACGACACGACCCACGCCTCTATCGGTGAGAGCCTAACGAGGACTGACTTTAACGGTTAAATAATATTACTTTGAGCTCTTTCTCTCGAGTTGCCGGTCCAATGGAAAAGTTCCTCAACTCTATCGACTCAAGCTGATGAGAAGTTCCAATCCTTCGTAGAAAAGATAATCATGAAAGGAACCAAACAGTACTCAACGCAAAGCAGCAAAACTTTTTTTTTTAATTTCTTTCAAAATACAAAAATGTATTATAATTTACAAACAGCTATATTTAAAAAAAATATCGTCTACGATAGAACCTATCGATTACGACAAAACAATGAGAATCGTTAAGAAAGTAATCGGTGTTTAAGAAAGAAATTAAATTTTATCGATTCTCTCAATGACACTGATGTTAGAAAAACTCGGGCATCCGTTTGACCCTCGTTATAAACGAGCGGTTAAGTTAAATCCCTTTCAACGTTGATCGAGAGCGGAATAGTGAATTTTGTCGCCGATCGGACGATCCATTGATCCCTGGGAAAGCTGCGGCCAGCGAGTGGAAAATCGTTTTCTCGAACAACAAGGGGCATTTTCAAATGTTAGGGGACACTTCCCAATCTTGAGTCTTACCAATCTCACAAATCTGTAATCTATTTAATGATCGCATTAGATACAGGGCAATGAATTGGATCGCGTAAGTCGTTTGTGTGCGAATCAAACTGCCAAGGGGACATGTCGAAAAAATAATTAAGTTATCTGAAACGTGTAATGCAAAAATTTGATGACTTCAGAAAGATATCAAAACAAATTTACAGACAAGCAAGCTTTTTAGTCTAGAATTTAGAAGAATTGTTTTTATATCAATTAGCAGATATACATATAATTCAAAATATTTTTTAAATTAACGATCAAATAATTAATTTAGAATATTATTATTTCAGCTTCAGTTTATTATTATGTTTTAAGTATAATAATCGGCGCGCAGTTTATATACTGGAAAATATATTTAATATTTTGCATATAAATTAGACACCAAGAGCTAGTCTCGACTATGTTTTTTATTTGATTTAATCTCTCCTTATTTGATTTAATTCAGAATATTTCTTTTAAAAAATATGCGTATAAATAGAACAAACGTGCCACCAGGTCTGAATTAATGATTATAATTCATTTATTCAGTCACGAATACCTTGGAGAGCTTTATAGCCGAAATAAAACAATAGAACGTTTTACTGATTTTACCGATTTTATGGCCAAAACTCGTATAATTTCTCCCTCGGTGCGGTGGACATTTCATGCTTGTTAGTCGAGCGATGTACAGTCTAGATCATGGAAATATTTATTGCGTAATAATCGTTAAAACCAGGACACGAGTTAGAGACGCTTCTACTGTTGTACATCTGTGAGAAGAATATCTTCTTTTTCTCACAGCGTTCTTTCAATAGCATATGAGAGTTTAAAACCGAGAGAGAGTATAAAATCGAGTTGCAATAACGTAATATTATCGTGGAAATAGTGCGAGAATAAAATGGCGTAATTTTATTAGAATAGATAAGAGAAAGTTGATTAACAATTTATTTACATTAGAACACTATTGATGAATAATCGATAAAATCTCAAGTGTTTGAACAGAAGCGCCTTTTCTGAAATATTTTAACGCGCCAGACATCAAAAACTGTAACGTTACGGTTACTGACGTTGGGTCATCTGCAAGATTCACCTAATTTATGTTAATTAAATAGCACTAATTAATTTTGAGGAATTAATTAGCACTTTTTAATTGACATAATTTGTATAAAAAAGAATGAATACTAATACTCCTAACTTAATAATAGTGTCGATGTCATTATATTGTCGTTATATTGCGCAAATTTTTACACAATAGAAAAACTGCGCAATGATAATACATTCTAATCAACATTGTCGTTAAAATTTACAGAAGAAGAGCCTCAGTACACCTTAATAATAATAATTCAAATGTAACATAAAGAAAATTAGATTGTTTAACAAAGAGATTATAGTTGAGTGGATTCAACAGATCATTTCAGCTCCAAAGGATTAATATAAATAATACAAAATACATTATGTAAAAAATTATTTACGTGATAACCGAAATATGAAATACATACAATAAAAACGCATGTTTTTTTCACTCAAGTATCTATGAATATTTATTCAAAACAAAGATGATGGCGGATCCACATATCATGCACTTCTCTGTTTCATCACATGAATTGTTTTGTTTTCAACGCAGATGCAGGTGTGTTGTGTTTTAAAAACATACCTGTAGTTGCGGCGTAGTTGCAATGAACTTTGCGACGTAATTTAGCCCCAGCCAATTGACTCTTAATTAGAATGCTTGGGACAAATAACTGTGATTGTCGGCATAATGATACCTTGGTCGCGTTTCACATGATTCATACGATCACATTCGACCGACGTGCAGCTTGCGTTCGCCGCGACGTACCGTCGACGATGGAATCGTTGGCACGTGTTCAGGGAGTCTGAAGAGCGTAAACGTTTTAACCGTTAATGTATATTTACGCTGATCAAAATTTTCACCTGCCTGTTGTGAGAACATACGCAAATGTTCGGGACTATAAGACAAGAATGCGGGAAATTTTTATCAATTAAATCAGATAATTATAAGCTAAATAACTAAATTAGCAAAATCAGATTCTAAAAATATCAAGTTAAAATGAGAGATAATTAAAGACGATCGATAGATAATTCGATAGATAATTCACAAATAACGTAAGTAAATTAATGCATTTTTACTGTAACATTAAGAGAGTTTTCATTTTACAGAATATTTATATTTTTTTAAACAATTCAATACTATTCCAACTTCTTCTCGAAGATTACAAATTTTTATCAATATGCTTTACAAATTTTTATCAATATTCTTTACATTTGCACAGAAAGAATGATTTTGCTAAAATAAAAATTTAATTATGGAGATGTGAAAATAATTTTGTTAAGCCAAAACAATTACAAATTTAAACATAACGAACAAGTTTGCAAAACAATGTATCTTGATCAACAAAAAGATGAGTACAAAAAGATGTTTGATTAATAATTATTTAATGTGTCTTAAAAAATATAATATAATATACGTTTCGACTCACAAAGCCTACATCAGTATTCGTACAACTTTACATTCCAATGTATAAAACTATGATAGTAATCCGAATCATCTATAAGGGCGATCATTTTCATATAATTATACGTATATAATTATATAATTATATATTATATGTACACCATATTACTTGTTAAGATGTACATTCTTTTTCTGCAAAAATTTTTACATTCCAGCAATCAATTTAAGCGTCATGTGGGTATAGTTATTTTGATAGTTCAACAAAATAATTTTTTAATCTGTGTCTATAGCTAAATTTTTTAATATTTCAGTAAAATCGTTTTTCCCATGTAAATTTCTTAAATCAGTTCATTTCTTAAGACCGTGACGAACAGTCCGTGAGTTAATTGATGTGTGAAGATGCTCCTTCCGCGGTCGTGCGAGCATCCCGAGAAAATCGTCGATCACGCGATCGATTCTGAGACTTTTGAGATACGTATCAAAGGCGATTTATCGCAATGCACACTGCGTATGCCGGCGCTTGTAATAGTCACCGAGATAGTCCTACCGCTATTACCTGCCCGACTCATGTAGAGGCGTAATCGGCGCCGACCGACTATGCTTTGCCAGGAGCAGAACATCTGCGGACTGTGCAGCCTAAAATCAAGCGCGATCGAAACCGGGCAAAATGACGATTATACGCGCTTTGTTTGCATCGCCGAAGTTGCTCAAAGCTGCAGGTATGTAAAACACATCTTGTAAGATAAAAACACTTGTGTTAATGGTGTGTTAAGGTGATTTCCAGTAACAGACAGGTGCCACTGTAACACAGTTAATTATTACATCCTTATTATTTGCCAATATTAAACAAAGATGAAATGATCGCTGTGTGATTTCTTTTAAAAAAAACCAATTACCGAGGTAAAATAAATTTGACGAAGACGTTAAATGACAGTCGCCGCTAATTTATAAAACAGCCACGAATATTTTCACGTGGCAATACATCGTTCGTCGATATATTGCGAGTAAAAAGCTAAAAATACTTTTCTTATAATGGCGAATTGGAATCGCGTGCATGCTGGAATCAGTGGATTCCGAAAGATTCGTGGTTGCTAAAATATTCGGTCCTCTGTGCGGAGAGTATTAAGGCCAGTTCATCAGGGTAAAAGACAACGATGATCTCGAGGAAACACCTGCCGTGACCAGCGGACGCGTGGCGTGCACGAGAACACGCGACGCGTCTTAAACGGACGGTCGAACAAAAAATTAGGTAAATGGCAAAGCAATTATGACGCAAGTAATTTCAACGTTGCTACCGTCCGCCACAGCCAGATTTTACGAGCAGATGCTTTCCAGTGTCGCGTCGCCTTATTTCGATTTATAACCGTCGCTATTAATAAAAGTCTTTTGAAATCACAAAATTTTGAGATTATTAATAAAGACTATTGTTATATATGCGTAGAGAAATATCAAGAGACATACTAAAAAAAGCTCTTATTGTGTTAACATTAAAAATACTGAACGATCATTATTGACCGTTTCTACTTTTTAGATTAATATTATACTTCTTATATATAAAAGACAGGATTATAAAATTTTTAGACGTTTCAGTAATTATTTGTTTTATTTATGATGAAATAATTGACTTGTTTATCACTTATTTATTTTAATAGTAATTTATTCGCTTTTAATTAATAAGAAACATTGGTATTTTGAATATTAATTGGAATCCTGATCGATTCAATCAGAAAGATACAAATCAAACATTTATAATTGATATTTCATTGGTAGAATTTTCAACTTTCATCAACAATCTGAATCTTTGAAATTCAACAGAAATGTTTATATTATTGTTTCGAACTGTATAAAAATCTGAAAAAAATTCTTACATATTTATATAGGCTTTAATAATGAGTTTCTACTATCATAGAAGTTGGATTACATCTTACTTACTATTCATCCATTTAGATTTACCAAAATTTACAATCAAAATATCGATTTTATCTTTAAAATCAAAATTTAATACTTTGTCGATTAACCATAAGTATTAAATTTGTCAAACTAATTGAAATAACCAGGAATTCTGTTATGATAACCAGAATTTTAATTCATATGATCAAAATTTAATTTTGTGTTGATACAACCAACATTTTTTTCAGTATATACAGATACAAAGAAACGACTCAAAGCGTTTGTCATTTCTCATATACAATTCGACTGTACAAGGACTACTCATATATTTATCTAGCCTGGAACAAGTATTAAATGTAACGATCGATAATCTCTTATCCAGTTCTCTCCACGGATGACAAATAAACCATCGCAAAAGCAAACACGGGACTACCACGTACAATTTACTCGATCCATCAAAATCCATGACATCTATATACTCGCGTACAAAGGCAAATGATAATATATCTGCAGGGAAGCCGAGAAGGTCTTGTCGCGTCGAACGCATTGGTGCATCGGACGCTAATGAGATCGCACGATACATAAATCGTTTTTTTTCTGCAGCGAAACGATAAGCGCATTTTTTATCTCGTCCTGTTTCGTTTCGCTTCTCTTTCAGTTGAAAAGCCGAATGTAAAATAATAAATTTTAAAATTTATCAAGAATTGAAATAATTTTATTTCTTTTTTTATTGTTTGTAACGTGTTATTTAAGATAATGGATTCTTTGCGTGTTACTTGTCGATGTCCTTTAAAAAATAAATTTTTCGATTCCGACTCAATAATCTTCCCATAGCGAAGTACAAGAAGGTTAATCGTGCACTTTCGTAATAATTAATGACCGCGAATTACGGGCTAAGCATAGACTAAGATAGAAGCATCGCGTAATAATATATTTCTTGACAATGACAACTGTGCGGTAAAAGAAACATCGCGATCGCAAACGTGGAATTACCACGTACAATTGAGTCGATCTGTCAAGCAACCGTCCCGCCTACCTTCGAAGGTGGCACGGTAATACGGCAATACAAAAGTCAAGAGGAAGAAAGATAGAGAGAAGTCGAGAGGAAGAGAGAAGTCAGAGACAAGGATCTTGCATTAACCCGTTGAGAAAGATAATTTTTTTTTAGCTATAAATTATAACCCTCGCAGCCTATTACTTCTACTGTTACGCCTGACAAAAATCATGGTCTCTCATTTCCGAATTAAATGGCTAAATGTTATGAGTGCCATCGATTACTCGCATTACGACGGTATAATTTAATATAATGAGAAACGCGCACGGCCGCGTGTCAATTGCCGCGCATCGAGCCTTGATACGAAAATGAGATGTTATTCCCTGCGTCGAAATTATTCCCCGCGGTTCTCTATTTTCTATCGGTAAATCATTACCCGCAATGAATCTAGGCACCGCCCCAATAATTTACGCACTTCGTCATCATCGATAGTTAATTATCTCGTAAGCAAGTTACCTCTTTTCACTTAACGTAAATTGAGATAGAGCGTCAATAAAAAAGTTTTCCGATATCTAATTATTACATGTAATATAAAATCCAATAACAATTTGTATTATAGATAGCGTCTCCGCTACATATATTTAAAATAATATTCCTCCTATATGTATATAGAATTATAATATGGAGATTCATATATAGAATGTACACATTTAAAAAAATATATATATTTGTAAAGCCAAACTTCAAACAATAGTTATATTTTAAAATGATTACATTATATATTTAGCACATCATCATTTTTATCATAATCACACAATATAATAAACTCTAATATTTAATATTAAATTATGACGACAGAGTCCAATTGTTAGAATAAAATAATTACAATTGCTGAAAAGATAATAATTCTCATTTTATTAAAATAAAATTAATTAATATTTGTAACTCCGAGAATAAATTCAATACAAATAAAACATTTCCGCGGTAATTAATATAAATTATGTATTCATAGTAAATTATATATATATACATATAGCGATAAAATACAATTCACAAGCAATTAGGAGCAATTAGGACTTATCAAACAAAATTAAGTTAAAAGTATACATATAATTTACATACTTAACAACCATGGAGTCTCACATAAGCATTTTATTTATATTGAATAATTCTGGCTATTGAGTTTTTTCGTAACAATAATCGAGACAAATTGGGAAACAAATAAATCATTTGACTGGGAATATACGGTGAATCGCCATGTATAATTCAGCTGATCTTTCGAAAGGGGAGCAGCTTGTTTCGCGAGCCCGAAAGCTTCTCGATAATACAGCGGCGATCCAAAGTTGGAAGTCTCATATTAACGTCGTCAATGCACCATCGGTAATTAGTTCAGCTGCAACGAGCGGAGACGCGTGCCCTGTGTTGCACTGCAGCTGCACCTGTCGTCCGATGACCGATGCACGCTTTCATAAATACGAGCCACATCGAGCACGCGTTCGACATACGAGCGTACCAGCGACAGAGAGTGTCGATAAAAAAGAAAGAAACCGTTATTACGTCCGATACAAAATTTCAAGAGCAGTATATGCATAATTTCACAACTTGAACAAGCCTGATTTATATAGGGGAAAGGCTACATTTATTGGCTCTCGCGCCCTGTTATTCACATTTTTGCACTCTCAAGTTCTTGTTTTGTGACAGTATTTCAACTTTCTGAGTCAAAATATACTTTGAATTTGTGGTAAAAATATTACTTGCCATCTGCGTTCTATTTTATTAATATTTTGTTATATATAGCATTATATATCTTGCGTAACAAATTTAAAAATCTTTTTTAAGTTGACATACAAATGTAATTTAATTATTACAATAAAAAACATAAACAAACACATACATATATATATCACTTGTTTAATTACAACTTTTATTAACATTTTTTTGATATTTGATGATTGATAGTAGAATCTTAGAAGTACATGATTTAGGCAAATCTTTCTCTTTAATTACATTAAGCATGCTGCTTTAATATTATATTTATTCTTATTAATGCGTAGCATTAAGGAATCAACGCGATATTAAGTATGTACAATGACAAATGCGATAAACAAACCCGCATCTAGTGATAAGAATTACGATAGATGTAATGATGGGCATTCGAAATGTACATTATATATACATATTCAGATATATCTGCAAATACACACTTATCTGAACTTTCAATACGATTTTTATGATTGCTAAATATATGTTTACTAAAGTCATAAATGCTTTAATGCCGTATAACTGACGTATTAATCAATTTGATCAACTTTCATTTATTATGATATAGACTACGAGTTAAACGATAACGTAACAGATCGGCAATGCATGAAAATCAATTTTTCTGCTGATCGACAGCAAGTAATAAAGTATCATTTAAAGAAATATTATATATTACTACTTTCTGCATCATAATCAGAAACAGAGTTTAATACAGTTTTTTTAATCTATGCGAAATATGTTTTACATAAAAATCGAAATAGTTTGATTAGCCAATACATTTCTATTTTTTCTAACATAATAAAAGTATTTTAATAGATAAAGTTATAAAATCACGACAAATTAATTACATTTATTGTAAATTTGAACAAAATAAAAATAACTCCACACAAAATGATTTTTTAAATTTTACTATATATGTTTTCTAACTAATTTCTGCACTGAGAAAAGTGTACTAAATTCTAATAACTATTTATTTGACCATTAATTATAGGAACCATTAATTGTAGAACCATTAATTTGATTAAGTTATATTTTTTTTATTTAATAAATATTTATTTACTGTAAGTAAATGTTAATTTAGTATCATTCGAACAAATATTTATTACATCAAAATTTAGTACATTTTTCTTCAATGTACATTTAATACATGATTAATTTATTCAAATATTCAAGCAATATTTCAAATCTAATATCGATGAGCGCGAGCCATCGACCGGACAGGAAGTCATTTTTCCATTGCCAAGCATCACCTGCTTGGGAAGCATCGAAGAACATTTATTCCCTAATCAGTCTTCGAGGATCCCAGGAAGTTTCGCACCTGCTGCCTCGTGTCGCTTTTCTCACAACGAGAGCGGATTTTCTGCGATCATCCTTACACTTTGCGTACAAGTTGATAAACCGGTAGCTCAATTGACGAGTTCTCCAAAAATGGAATATACGACCACGCTTTCATGATCCCCTTTCGCGCGTCGATCAATTAATCGAGCGCACTCGGTAAACAAAAATTACTTTCGTCCGCAACGTCTCGAAACTTTCATGACATAGCATTATTACATGATATAATTATGGAACAATGTCGTCATATATAGGCGTACACGTCTTAATATTGAATCAAGTTTCTCTGCAGATATAAATAATTTCTATTTTGTTTTTCTATATAGGTATTCTACATGTCTTGTAAACTGAAACGTGTAAGTTATTTAATAACTTTCAATTTTTAATTGACGAGTAGAAAAAAAGATATATTAATTTATGTAGGAAAATTAAAAAGAGCTTGCCTATTAAAATAAAATTACTTATATGTACAATTTAAATGTATATATTCGAGATGGATGTCAGTGTATTAAAAAATATCATTAATTTTTGCTTTATTGAAGTGTGAGATGATGAGAAAGTAATATGAGAAAGTCAGTAGAAGAAGAATGAAGATTGATCTAATTAGCGTGTAAACCGTCTGTGTTCCTAGATTCAGGTAGACCAGTCAGGCACATCCAGACGCTGATCAGGCATAAAATCGCGATTTAATAGTTTCCCTGCACCAGGACGCTTCGAGGGCCTAAAAACACCTGCCGCGGAACCAATGAATTATAGGTGCCGCTTCAGGAGCAAAGATGCACAATAATAACGCGCTGAGTCGAGAGAAAAGTTGATCGCAGAATACTTCAACGCGGTTATCCAAAAAATTCGTCCTTTCTGTGAGTGTATACGTTTAGTTATATTTATATTATACAGTCAATTATAAATAAAATATTAAACAACTCATTACAATTTTATTTCTTAATACTTCTGTTAATTTTACATTCTGATTTAAAAGAAATTCTAATTTTATTCCCCTTTTTTTCCCCATAAAATATCATAATTAAGAAAATCGCACAAATTATCAATACAATTACTTATTAAAGTAATTTAATAATAATTAAATAATTAATAATAATTAAATGTATCTTTAAATCGCAACAAGGCAATTTGTTAATTTTCATAAGAATTTTTTGTGCGATTTTCTTAGTTATGATATTTTATGGGAAAAAAAGCCATAAAATTAGAATTTCCTTTAAATTAGAATATAAAATTAAGAACAGATGTATTAAGAAATAAAACTGTAATGAGAGATATTTTCATTAAACTTCAGGCATAAATTTTGTATGCAATGGAGAAAAGTGTTCTCTCAAAGCTATCATCTTGTTGTAAATCACGTTGCTGGTCGCGGCACATAAATATTACATTAAATTACTGCGTTAAGTGCTATCCTCTGCTCATTACTGATTACAACTCCCTTCAATGTAATAGTATTCTAACGATTAAACTATTTTCTGCTATTTCACTGCTAAGGGTCTTGATGCATCGCAGTCGGGTAGTACAATCTAAAGATCTTCCATCTACATCACTACTTTTCACGTATTCTGCCTATTGCGTAGCCACGCGCGCTTCTATTTTTTAATTAATCACCTACGATTATCTCTATTAATTGATTGCTACGAAGGAAGTAAATAGCAATATGTATAATTAAAATTATACAATATATAGGTAATTTAAACTCTGTATTATACAATTTAAACTCTATATAGAAATACATCATAAATTTAAAAAAAATACCAATAACAGTCAACATTAGATAAATGTGTACGCATTTATTACATAGATGTAGAAACAGAACATAAAAGTAGACGTTTCGATCCTAATTTAGATTTTACTTATAATATAAAAATTAAATATAATTATAAATCAAATAATATACGCAATTATACGCGTATGCATCTTCGTATTTAAGTTTGATGAGGATCGTCATGATAACTTAAAAGTAGAATATATATTTAATTATTTGTACTTGAATATGCAAATATCTGTCAAAATACTTTTATTTGACCGACAACATATGTTTTATTTCTGAACCCAACTTACATCTTACGATTGAATTATTTATCTGATCATGCATCCCCCTTTTAAATTATTAAAATGATTCTTATTAAACTTAAACTCCAAGAAGATGCACATATAGTCCGTTCAACGAGAGAATGACTTCGGATCGGACGAAAACTCATCCGTTTTGCGCAGTATAACATTGTATAGCGTTACATATTTTTGCATTACTCGTAATTATGTATATTCAATTTATGTACTGAGAACTAAGATCTACTTCCTATTTATTTACGAAATAAATGCTTTTATACACATATTCATCTAGCTTGACTCTGAACATCTTTTCAATTTATGATTTATTAAAATTATATATTAACAACAACGTATAATTTTTTCATCAATTATTTTCCGCTGTAAAGCTATATAAACAAATAACATTTCATTTTTCCACGATAGCTCTCACAATTTTTAAATCGCATTCTACTTTGATCAACAGTTCAATATGCGTATCATTACTTAATTAGTTTTCAATTTCCAAAGATTCGAACATCCTCTTCAGTCCAAATTTTGACGTTTTGATTCCGCCTCTTCTTTTCCTCTTGCCTGTCCATTTTTTTTTCACTTCATCGCGAGAAAGGATTTCATCGTGACTCGGTCCGTGCTGAGACCCAGGCAAGTCGGTGCGTCACTTCCGGTTCTCTCGAGGGCGCAGAAAAACGTCGTTTCCCAAGACTACCTGGTCCGGCCTCGCGGTAAATGAGTTTTTTATCTGACCCGAAGTAAATTAGATTAGCGGAGACATGCGCCGGCCGTATCTCGCTTGCTTGCGCGCCACGTACGCGCGCGATGAGCCAAGCGTATATAGCACATAGCGCGAGGAGGAGACATGTACGAATGCATGTGATGGTACGATGTGCATTAATGGTCCGCTTCATTCCGGTATACACTTTGTTGTATGCTACTGTTGTATGCATCCGGTAATCAAATACAATCGGTATTATGTCAGTCCTCTAATATAGACACACGAGATAAATACACGCGACACACAATATAGTATAGGTGACAACGTAAATTAGCTATATAACAGTAAACAAAAGAAAATAGCCGTGTTCAAGTTGGCAAAATAATTTTAGTCTGATCGCCAAGCGAATGTGTGTGTGTGTGTGTGTGTGTGTGTGTGTGTGTATGTGTGTGTGAACAGGATTATTGTAGATCCAATCAATCGTTCGGTGAATAGCAACTTTGTCTGGCTTGAATACAATCAATATTTCTTAATGCATAATATTTCAATTAATTAAGAGAAATAATATTCTGATATTAATAATAATATTTCAACGCTCCTACAAGATATTCCATGAAAAGTTGCTAAAATTACAGTTGTTATTTTTAAATGCACAAAAGGAATGAGAGAAAAAATTTTTTAAGAGAACATTTGGACATTTTATTTTTCTTATATATGTTTTCCTATATATGTTTAAAAATGACAGCTGATTCGGCAACTTCTTGTAAGATCCTGTAAGTGTTCTAAAAAGGAGAAAACAAAGGTGAGAGTGCCGAACCGTCACTATTAACGCATGCCATGTTGAGCGTAGAACACGTACTTATGAGGCTTTCTGTACTCGTGACAGCTTCCTGCGTCACGTGGAAAAAGTGTGAGCTAACGAGTATACACGCGTGTAGGTGGTGTATTCCTCTACCCGACACGGCCCAACAAAAGCGCTCGCCCGATTTTACAACCGACTTCCCGTTGTACACGCTCGTTGTTGCTTGTCCTTCGCGAACGACCGTACGTTACGCTGTCGCGACGCCGCGGCAAAACAAAGCGAAAATCTAAAGGAAAAGCGAACTTGGATGGCGCGAGGAATTTTTTAATGCCTGCGCCCTGCGCCTCTTTGTTTATACGCCGCGAAGCACGCGAGTGCGGTAACGGATGCGGAAATATTATTATTATTTTATCGCGCGGATTTAAAGCTGATTAAATTTAAGAATCCGATTAGCATTTTTTTTGCATAAAAATGATAAATAAAATGAGATAAAAATTCTTTTTAAACTAATTTTTTAAGTTCTAAATTATCTTCACGTTTCTCATTTATTTTATTAATTCTTAAACGGATTAAAGTTAAAATTAAATTAAAAAACTTATAGTAATAGACTACACACATTTATAGATATAGTAGCTGAAGACAACACATGAAGAGTAAAGATGTGCGTGATGTATTACCTTCTCCGCCATACATTACACAATTAAACAAAGAAATGTGATCAATTATTGTCTTCTCTTACTTCTCTTACTATTGTCCTCATATCTTCTTAGAGACAGTTCGTTATATAAGTCTATAAATTAAAATTTTGTTTCATTGCTGAAATTGAAAATTGCTGAAGTCTGAAGTTTTCAACATCAATAAGTAAAAAAGGTCATATTCTTCCTCTAATTTGAATGGGAAATTCAAACAAAAATATTATTAAACATTAAGGGCCTGTCTTCTTCGCTTATTTATAAAATCAAAAATTTCTCAGATAATTTTCATTTAATGCTCTAAGAATTCTGAATCACTAATATCAATCCCAAACAATCAATGAATTCACAATGAAATTCAATTAGAAATTCAATGAAACGTGGAATCCCTAACTTAGTTCATCTTGATTTAATGTATAAATTCCATAATTTGAACTGACATACAAATGTTGGTATTTTAATCATATTATGTCCAAACTTCTTTTCTTTTTCAATTGAATTTCACTGATTACCCAAACATGCCACCGACTGTGAGAAATCAGTGATTATAAATCAATAATTTAGATTTAGACTGTTTTTCTTTTAGTAGACATAGTCGACACAGACAACAGAGTGTAACACAGTGAATTATTACATCCTTGTTGTTTGCTAACGTTAAACAAAGATGACATGATCACTGTGTTATACTGCGTCGCTTGCTGGAAACTATACATAGTCGACACAAACATCGTTTTATTCTTCTTCATAAATAAGAAAGAAAAATTTTCATTTGTTGCGAAACAGAACGACATTTGCCTCCTAAAAGGAAAGCAGCCTTAGAGAATATTTTAACATCATTACACATGTATACTGTTAAATCTATAGAATCAAATCAATTTAATCTAGTGTTAGTCGCCACTGCTCTTACTAAATACATTATTTTTTACCAAAACGATTCAATTTGACTATATTGTCAAGTTGACACTATATAGTCAAATATAAATTTTATATTAAAACAATGGTTTTAGTATAAAATAACGATAAAATTAAATAGGAGCAATGGCGACTCACGTTAAATTAAATTTGTTCCTATAGATTTAATAGTGTACAGATGTGATTTCGGTGAAAAAATTTCGCATACATGACGGCAAGTTAGTTAAAGGATAAACTTTTCTTAAAGAAAAACAGCAGTTACTCTCACGCCCAATTATTACGGTCCGCTTGGTGCGAGAGTTTTTAATTTTAATCTGATTAGAAGGTGGATTAGAGTCGACGAGATGCGAGGTAGCGGACCTTTCTTCGCTGGCCTCTTGTGAGGCGCTTCACTTTCACAAACACCTCGCAAATAACATTGTATCGCGTAATTGCCTGTTAAAACGTCCACGCATTAACGATCGCCCCCTTTGTACGCCTCACCCTTTCGACTTCCACCGATGCCAATCACGTCGCTCGCGCGATCACGACGGAGCCGCTAATTTCAGCGACGATGAGACGACACACGCGTTTCTCTATTTTCCGTGGCGGGTAATTAAATTTCTCGCGGGGTCGTTCGACGTCGCGACAACGCGTCGAGCCACCTAGCTGTCGGCTAAACGCGCTTCACTCTTTCCAATCCTCTCGCCAGCCTGCCTCCGCCCCATCGATGGATTTGCGCGAGGGTACCGACCTAATGGGACGCGCGTCTGCTCTATAATTACAAAGATTGCCCACTATATACGGGCCAAGTTGTACAGGACGATACGGAGGTTCTATTGGATGATCGTCGACTCCGCACACATTGGAGAAGACGCTTTACGCACTGATGTTGCAGATTGCAAGAATCGATCGTATTTTCATTTCGATCGAGAAATCTCGATGAAAGCTGTCAGCAATGAGATTTATCAGGAAAATCAGTGATAATCTGAACTGATACTTACTCAAACATGTTGTAGATAAAAAAACTTCTACACGGAAGGAACAGTTTTGTTCAAAGTAAAAATTTAGTTAAACACAGATCTGATAATAAATTTATTGGACTATCAAAATAATAGTAGGACGCTAGTTGTAGGAAGTTAGTTGCTAAAACGTTAACATTTTTTTCAGCATTGCTGATCATGCTTGAATGTCTTACATTTGATGATTGATGGTTCAACAAAATTATTTGCAGTCCTATATCTAGCGAATATAAATTTTAGATGTATTTCAAACCAAATCTTTCGAATGATTAAAACTTCTGATATTAATATAAAAAAAGTCTTGGTAGTCTACATATTTAAAAACTTTTTTTTCACTTCTCTTTTCCACCCGCAATAATTACGTTCTTGTGATGTAACGGGATTATTGCTGCAGTCATTACTGCAGCGATTTCATCTGCAGTCTCGACAGCGAACATTGTACCGTAATGCATTATGGAAATTTTCAACGAGTCGCGTCTTTGGTTTTCTGAACGTCGGCACGTGCCGCATGAAAGATATACGCGATTGTCCGCAAGTTGATCTTCTTGCAATACATACAATTGATATCACCTGCTGCCATCCCGAAACGTGCTTTTCGTCATCATCGTTGTCGAATCAAGCTCGAACTGACCGATTACATCGCACAGCCATGCATCGTGTTTTTTGTCAGATAACATCAGAATTTCCGCCGGTTTCGTGTTGCTGACGCTCGAAGAATACTAATAAAGAGCGACGCTGTACGATGAAGTGAACAGAAATAATTGTAACGTATTTTCGAATGATGATATTAAACATGTATGTTACCGATTGCAAATGCATCTAAAAGACACAAAGTCCGATTGTTATATAAAGAAATTAATTATTAAAATATAAACGTATTAAACATATTCGAAATTATGGAACTTGATTATTGTGATTTTCTATATACAAATTCCAAATTAATAAATTAAATTAATTAACAAAACGACAAAAATTTTCTGAATAAACAATAATAATAATCAAGGAGCATGTAAACTAATGCCAGTTGTTATTACGAAAACACTTTTTATAAACCACATTTTATAATCATAACCATATAATAATAGATGTTTTGATCTTTCTGTCGGATCATCAATATTTAAAATTTAACTTAAAATTATTACATCTGTAAAACGTTAATTTAAAATAAATATTTAAATATTATTTAAAACAGCAAAAATACATATTTTAAGGAAATGCTCGCACATTAATTCAAAATAATAATATTGCAATCATCTCTTTTAATACGGACCATAATTATTCGTATATTTTAACCAAATTTTCTATCAAATTATATAATTAAATTATTAACTTAATGTAGGTAACTTTTGGGAGGTGATCTACTCTCAATTTAAGTTGCCTCAAATCATCACAGTCTCGAATGCCTCAGGATCTCATTTTTTGATATAAGTGTTCGAGATGCATCGCTTTTTCTTTTTCTAGCATCGGTTGCCCTGGAAGGTACGAGCCGACTGTTCGCACAAGTCAATCGGCCATAATTCGTACAATTGATATCACCTGCCTGTGTCCTCGAAGACACTTTTCCCTTGTCGAGACGAGAGGGCGGTGGGCCGGCTATGCGACGTGCATACGTTTCTCTCTTTCTCTCTTTTCTCTTTCTCTCTTTGCCTACGCGTGTTAATGCGAACCCGCGGCACGCCAGTTACACGCGTACGCACGCGGTCGCGTGTGTGTATACGCGGACCTACGGTGATCAGGTGAGTTCGAAGATTCACCTGCCGAGCTGAGCCAGGCAGCTGCGCAGGTGTATTCCACTCTGTTTTGTGGACGGTCGTCGTACGTGCCGCGACCGATCTATATGTATGTAGTACGCGTGTCAAAAAGCCAGAAGGCTCAATACATGTATACGGGCAGGAGAATTCATGGGAAGAGATTAACGTTGATTAACGAGAAATAGATTTAACGAGAGGCGTGCACACTAAAAACGCAATGTCGCTCAATCCACTCATTTGAGTAAATAATTCTGGAATGTTCGAGCAATCGAAGACTCCATATAAAATGATCGTAAGAGCCAGAAGATAAAGATCTCGGGAAAACACGTTTCTTTAATTAACATAGAAAGAACGATTTTGCTGTATTAAGAGAAAAATTTTTGATATTAGTAACTATAACATTTTGCTATTAATTATTATTATTGCTATTATTGCTAGTAATTATTATTATTATTGCTATTATTGCTAGTAATTATTATTATTATTGCTATAATATTTGGTGCTAGAACTATAAATATGGTTATTAATACTGATATTATAATAATAATAAATCATAATTATAATAATATTTAATTATAATTACAAATATCAAAATTTTTTTTCGGTGAAGTATCTAAAAATTTAATTAAATACAGATCTGAAAATAATTTTGTTGGATCATCAAAGTAATTATATAAAACGGTCGATGAGAAAGCTGTAAAAAGTTTTGACATTTTAGCAATTAGTTTGAGTCTTACATAATTATTTTGATAATCCAAACAAAATTATTTTCAAATCTATCTAGCTAAATTTTTAGATACAATGAAAGAAACTCTATTGAAAGAAACTCTGTTCTTTCTATACAATCATTCTTTCTTACATGAAAGAAATGCCTCTGTTCACATGAATGACTAGCATTTTACAAATTCCCTTGCTTTTATTAAACTCTGAAGCTGATACTAAAATCTGTAACACAGTTACTGACGACGTCACTTAACTTATATTAATCAAAGAGCATCAATTAATTTGAAAAAAATCGGCATAAATCTTACAAAAAGTATTACTAAATATATTTTAATAATTCAAATTTGTAAATGTAACCTAAAGAAAATTAAACTATTTAATATTTTTGACAAAGAGATTTATAATTGAGTAGATTTAATAGACTCACCGTCAGCTCCGGAGAGTTAATTAAAGAAAAGATGGACTTATTAGATAATAAATTTGGAGATCCTTATAGCAAAATAAATGCAAATAGAAAACTTATTACAAGACTTACTATCTTTTAATTGCGTTGACCATCAAATTTCCAATTCAAATGTTGCAGACACAATTATTAGGTAACAGAATTGCAAAACGGTTACAGATTGTTACGGCTTGATAATTGCCTGGAATTGTAACATTGCATGTAATACAATCATACGTAATGGAACAATGATGATAATTTTAAATAACCTCCGTTTTTATTTGCATGCGTAAATTTTTCTCTAATACAGGTATAATAGAGACGTGTAAGAATAAGAAAACATACATAGTAATTGAGATACGCACCGCTTTACGAGCTGAACAGATTTACGACAGCAATTCGGACACGTTGTAATTTCGACACGCAAAGAAATGGAATGAAGGGAAAGAAAACTATGAATATCTCGACGCACATTGGCATGTATGAAGCGACGACGTGTTAAACCAATCGGCGACACGCATGTATACAATGATTAATTTAAAAAAACTTAAAGAAAAAAACGCAGTAACAGACTTGATGACGATTGAATTGGAGAAATCAGGAAATTTATAATTTATAATTATATTTAAAAAAAAAACATGATTGCATTATCGTGTAATATACGCCCGTATATCTGTAATAGCAACATTATTTCCATAAAATTAAAATTAATGTTATTTTTTAAAACGCTGTTATAAGAATACCGATAATTCATGTCAAAATAAAGGCAGAAATGCGGGCAAGAAATCGCTTTTAGCGCCATAATAATCTCTGTGTGTCCGGGGAACATAATAATTCGTCGACGGTCTTCACCGGAGTGATTCTCCGAGTAAATACCTCGCTAAATCACTCCAGGAAGTTTGATACGCATTTGGCACTCCAACAATGCGCACCCACGCAACCGGCGCACGTGTACACGCGTATAACACTCGCAACAAGCTCAACGTTGTTTTACAGCGGTGCATAAATTACAGGACAACGCGCGTGTGGGTAGATAGGTACCGTGTATACGTGTATGCGTGCGTGCGTGCGTGCGTGCGTTCGACCGAAATTATTTGGAATCGCATTGCGGACATGATCTACATATTCAACGATCGTGGTTACCACGCGCGTTTAGCGAGCGAGGAAGGAAACGCGGAAAAGAGAGACGAAACGTGGACAGGGATGGAGAAATCATTTATTAAGAGAAAGAGAAACGAGATGTATGCAAAAGAGGAAAAGAGTAAAGAACAGGGACGGGCTTTCGTGTCCGTCTTTTGTAAAGCAGGTGTAACCGAACCTCTTTCGCCGCGGTGTATTTTACCACCCGATAGTCGCCATTAGACGTCCTATACCTTCGTACACTCCGAGCGTGCCTCCCTTTTGCAGGGGGAGGGAAGGAGGGCAGTAGCAGCTGAATCTCCGCGGAAAGTAACACCTGAATATGCGCTCGCGCGTGCTGGAAACCGAAGGTGAAGAGCTCCAATGAAGAAATATCGGAGGGCTCACCTTAAGGACGTCGAAACGACGGTTTAACGAGGATCTAATTTCCAGGAACGTTCCTATGAATATATGAATTCCATATAATAACAAATACATGACGTGAAGAATATGGAAACGCAACAGGTCGAGAGATCAAAACATCGTATAAATAGCTAAAAAAATTTGTTTAAAAATGGCCATTTGTACAGCTTTACATCGTATTTTACTTCGTCGACCTGAACGTCCATGGGACATCGATGGTTATTTCGAAAACGATCGTGAATATTTCATCCGTCGCGTGTGTTCGAGAAATATTCTTGTTACGTAAATAGTAACGAAGTGCCGCATTATTATCGTATCCGATACACTTTCCTTTTCGCACTACGTGATATAATTGGCGCGCGGATAATCGACAAACGATACCTTCGCTCGCAGTTAATTTGCTGCGACACGGAGAGCGAGGAGTCTTTCGCACAATGGCCACGTAATTTTTGCGCAAAGATCCATATCGGGAGCATGTTCCCCGCAAATTTATTAATAGATTCATAGTCACGCACGCGCGCGTCCTTCTTTTCATCGCCTTTGTACTGATATTTGGGAACCGAGGGTTATCTTCATTCAAGAATTTCGAAGCGTCCCGATATCTGCAGCGAGTCCGGTCTCACTTTTTATGATGCGCGCATTACACACTTTGTCGCTTGGAAGAGGCAGATGCTCGGCCCGACGACGTTTCTTCGGCGAACGAATCGAAAGTGTTTCGAGTCATGAATATATTGAAAAAATGATTGCAATTAAAATAATTTTACTGTAATTTATAATTATTTTCTTTCAGATGCCAATTCTATATATTTTTTAGATTGTAAATATTATAATTATTATTGCGCTAATACTATAGCAATATAATAATCATTCTCTAAACCTTTAAGGTTAATCTCATTTTAAAGAGTGAAATCTTATTCTTAAAAATTGAAAATTGAGCTCTTTTTCAAAATTGGCTCAATTTTCACTCTTTAGAGTGAGATTTCACTCCAAATAATTTAGAGCATAAAAATGGAACACTTAACCATAATTATTTTGTCATGCAATTATAATAAAAAATGCCACAAAAACACTTTTCTGTCAGTGCACGAGTTAAATAATACACGACATAATTGCAAACATCGAAGTCGCTGACATCATGTTTGTTTTTGTTAAAAGGCGTCTTAAAAATTTTTTGCAAATTTGAATGACTAATGAAATCGCGTTTTCTCAAATTTTTAGCAAGAAATAAAATGTACATATACATATTGTAGTAAGAGAATATTTTATTTTCAGAAAGCTATTCAATGTGAATATAATATACGTACAATGTAGAATATAATAATCGAGTAAATACAATGAGCAATCGAGATTTGCACGTGGCTGTTCAATGTATGCTTTAACGATGCACTCGAAATGCACTCGAAACACACTCGAAACTGTTGTAATCGTTCGCATACAATCATTCGACACAACGACACAGGGCAGTCGCGTGCCCTCCGTTTTTATTTTCCTGCATGCGCTTTGTCTCGACGAGATCGTTTTGCTTTCACGAACCCTTGCATAGCAAGTATTAGTTGACCGTTTAACGAGTGCTCGCCGCAAAATTTCTTTTCTCTATTATTGCCCTTTCCGCAGTCTTCTTATTCATGCTGTATGACCATTTCATTTGCCACAAATCTCGCTTTGTTAAAACAAAAAAGAAAACTTTTGCTTTCAATGTATTTTGCATAAAATAACTAATTTTAATAAAAAGCTATTTTGAAATAATTTATTTACATATTTATAAAGATCATAATAAGATTCCTTGTAATAAAATAACTTAAACAAGTAATTAAATTAGGGCAATTAGGAATCTGCGCTTAAATTATTGGACCAATCTCAGCAGGATTGAGTAGTAACTAGTTAACAGTTAAAAAGTTAATAACTTTTAACTTAACTTAGTTAATTTTAAATGCATTAATTTTTAACTTAATTTAGTTACTTTTAAACTTTAATTTATTAACTTTTTTAAATTAAAAATTTTTTCTACCTCTCTTAATGCTAATATTTTTTTTTCTATAAAATCTTAAATATTAGAGAATTAATTTAAAAAAAGTTCAATAATTTTATGATAAGAGATTCTATAATAAAAGTCACACGGTAACCAGTTTTTATTGACTCGCTAAGTTTTGTTAATTCCCGCTTATATTTGAATCACACTAATTTTAGATATCGTAAATATTATATTTTAGCAACATAAATATAAAATGAATCTTAGAATTGTTGTAGAACAGTATTGCACATCCATCCATTTTCTAAATTTTTACATTTATTTTTGTAACAAATATCTAGACGATGTAGTCATAAACATGCATGAGCAGTCGTTTTAAAAGTTAAAGAAAGTTATAAAGATTAAAGAAAGAGAAATAATGCAAACATATACTCTTCTCTCTGCAAGATTTTACAAAAACGGCTTATAGTGTGACTCTTATTATATATACAAGTAACTTACATGTGAATAAAATGAAATTTACCTAATAATCTATATTTGTAAGTGTTATTTAAAGTAATCTCATTATAAGAAAAAGGGATTTTATTAGGATTTATATTCCGATCTCAAAAATAATTTTTTTTTAATTAACTTTTTTTTAACTTAAGTTAATTCAATCTTAACTTTTACTAAATTAATTCTTTATTCTTTCAACTTTTAATTTAATTTTAATAATTTTATAAGTTATTAACTTTAACTTAATTTAATTTAAAAAAAAACATTAACTTTACCCTGAACCTCAATATACTTAAATGTATTTAACATTAGTGTATACATGTACGTTTCGGCTAAATTCTTATTCAGCAACGTTGACAATTAATCGGACTGCACACGTAAAAATCTTTATCTCCTACTTATTTTCCATAACCAATTAGTATGCTGGATGATATCTTATTTACATATAGTATAAAATGAAGCATATTAATTCCTAAACTATTCCACAATAAAAGTCATTCTCAATTAAACTCTAGATCGTTTATTCTTCGAAATGTCGCTTAAAACAAAAGAGAGAACTAATTAATAAATAAATTAAATAAAAATTTAAGTGTTTTTGGTGCGATCAACTACAGGTAGGTAGGTATGCCTAACTCGGTCTAGCTTCGAGAACGAGGCAACTGTGCACGGTGGACGTCTCAATAAATAAGGTGCTAATTAAATGGGCATTTTGCTGAATTTATCCCCGGCATGCGTGGACCGCTGTCCGTAAATAAACCGATATTTATAGCTGGCGTCGCTTTTATATATTTTACGCCGTGAGATCAGCACCAGGGTAGACGGCGCGTAAAGCTGCATTTTCTGCAGTTTCTGTCTCTCCCGATGTTGAGGTATTTTATTCGGATGGGTGGGTGTGCACGACGCGCGTGCATGTGGGTGCGCTTGTGTTGCCTTTACCGGTCGAAACGGGTACCGAGGGGGAACACACTAGAAGGATTATAACGCCGGTGCCTTTTCCACCGCCGCGTCGCGACTACTATAAATCTATGGAGAGTTATGGCACAGGCCAGGTTTTGTCTTAATGGTCAACCGTGTAATTCATGGACGCGGGTCACCGCAGGTACCGATGCGCCTGGAATCCTGGCGAGGATGCCGTCGCCGATTTTCCGTGGACGCTGAGAAAGACGATGGGGAACTGCTCACCGTTCATCCTGTTTTTCGAGCGAGAATATGCTGGCATCGGTGTGGTTTTACGATTTATAAACTAATCAATAATAATCGTGTGATTGATTTAAATCGAGGAAAAGTAAAGTTCGTTATTATTTTATATTATTATTCGCGGCTGAATGTCATTACTTTATAATTGCTAATCAATTCGTGCTAATAATTAGGTATATTTACATACAATTGGAAAATTTGTATTAAATTTAACACATTTCACGTGTCCCAAAGCTTTGGTGTTAATTTAATATAAGATGAATATAAGAAGTAACAAATATTATCTACAAAATTAACATAAAAAATGTAACATTGACACAATTTGTAATTGTGAAAACATATTTCTTCAATAAAATTTTTATAATATGTTAAATTAACACATTTATTTATTCTCTAAATTTCTTGAAGTGTTTTTTTTTGGACTAAGATTCGTTCGAAAGGAAAGAAATCTCACTCCTTTTTTAGAGTGAATCTCACTTTTCCTCAAAAGTGGAACTTTTTCTCTCTTTTTCAATAGGGACTATTTTAACTTTTTAAAAGTGAGATTTCACTTCAAACAATTTAGAGAGTAGATTTACGTTATAAAATACATTATTTCTTTACTTGTCCATAAATTGTTATTTTAACACTAAGAAATTATGAATATTAATTCACAAAATAACACAATCATACTATGTTAAATTAGCATTCAAATTAGTATTAAAAATTCAACACAAAAATTTTAACAAGGATCGACTTTAACGTACCTAACGTACAAAACAGTTTTTTACAGTTTTTAGTAAAAGAGGAATTATGAAGTAGATAATTTTTCATAAAATACATATAAAACATAATTATTTTCGACAACAAGAATGAAATATTACTTAATAAATATATAGTTAAATTCCTATCAAGTCACAAATGCTTAACGCTTGTATCATACAAATAGTCCCTGATAATTAAGGCGAACGGCCAATTATATCGTAAGATCGCGCGTAATTAGTCAACGAGTTGGTACGGGGTGCATCTAAAGTTCCAGCCTTTTTTATCACTCGAGTTGGACATACCGCGGATTCCAGCCGCGTCGAATTTCACGACGGAATCGTGTGTAAAGCCTGGTAGCAGCGTATAAATCGGCGCACCTTAGATGCCTGATAGGAGAACGATTGGCTACGGTACATGCGTGCATATGTGTGTAGCGAGAGAGAAAAGAAAAGAAAAATCACTCTCCTCTCAAATCCTCCAGAGTACTCTTTCAAGACCGAGAGAGAGAAGTCCCCAGAATGGGGAATCTCTATGCCGTTCTCGACGACCAATGCGACTTAATTGGTCGCGGAACTTTTCGTGAAAATAAACGACACTGCGAAAACTCCTTCCCGAATTTGTAGATTACAGATCGGAGGTTCCGCACAATTGCGCTATTATCATTCAACATTAAACGGATGCGGTAAAAATTAGTTATTTGGAGGCCAAAAATAGCATTTCAGAATTTATAAGTCTGCAATTTGTGAATAAAAAATTATAATCTAAAGTACCAAAATCTTCACTTGAAAAGGATCTACTTAGGTATATAAAAAATGTAAATATGATAAAAATAATACTTTTTAAGATACGTGGGAAATAATAAGTTGAAAACACATTCGTCCATTAAAAGCCTCGGGGCCATCAAGTTCCGACGTTTCACCTGCAAAAAGTTCATCACTGAAGCTCATTACATCGATACGCGATCTTTCGCACTTTCGCAAACTTTGCAACTTCAATCTCCGCCGGCCGCTTCTCCGACCTCGTCGAAATTCTCACGGCTCTCGTAATTAAAGCCGGTAATGCGCGCCGTCGAGATCCGCCTTTACATTTCGGTATTACCTCTCGATTTCCCGACGATCGATTAACGTGATCGCGAAAGTATTGCACATGAAAGCCAGGGATAGGATGCAACGATAGGATAGAATAAGACGCGCACTTATTCGTATCGAAATATACATGTATCTTGTACTCAATTTCAAAAATATTTGCATGAAATATAAAATTATTGAATTATAAATAAATATATTATAAGGTACAATTTAATTTTTATAAAAATATAATTAATATAGTTGGAAAACGTAATATGTTCAAATAATTATCGTTACAACAACATCTACAATCATCACTCAGCACAAATTCCGATAAATTGTTGCAAGATGATCAGGTTCACTATACAGAAATTGGCACTTGTGTATTCCTACAATCATGATCATTTCACAATAAAAAATTCTGAACGATGCATGAAATACGAGCGGTCAGGAATGAAGAAGATAGCTAAAATAACTATTTTAGAATCATAGGACAATTGAAATATGTATACAACGAATTATTGACGACATGATATGAGAATATAAAAAATATATATTTGTAACTAATTGCGGCAAATTTTATTTTATTGATTAGAGAAATATTAAATACTGAAGATTTATATTTATTTTCGGAATAAAGAAAAATTAGACAAAAAATACTATAGGCTTATATGCTCCTTGTTGTGACTTTTATTGTTTGTAATTAAAGTTTTTGATTTTATGAAATTATATTGAAATATAATTAAATTTCAGGACTCATGATTTTTAATATGGTTAAATACAACTGTTATATTGTGTGCTTATTCTGATACACTAGAGAAGACCCGCACGAAGAGGATGCGATTTCCTGTGAGCCTCAGGATCGCAACTATGTAGTGCTGCTGGCACCGTAATTTGGCATTTATTGGCATATTATTATTCTTAATGAGAGACGGAAGGATAGAATCTCGTTAAGAGAGGCGGATTCGATCGTCTCACAAGGAGGAAGGAATCAAGAAGGTCCTGCGAAGCCCTAGCCATAGTATGAATCAGGGAAGAAGGAGGACGGCGGGATACCAAAGAGACGGAGGAGACGGACCTTTTGTCCCCTTCCCGCCATAGCCGATACCCTTCGATCCCGCGGCATCAATCTCGCGTAAAAATTAATCTTATGGGTTGCAGTTTTCATATTTGGCAGTAATTACAGGCCTTCGAGACCTCCGCCTCTCCTCCCTTCTTCTTTCTTCCTCTTTTTTCTCTCTCTCTCTCTCCCTCTACCTCCTTCCGCTCCTTAGACGCTGCGGAGGCCTCTTTTAATACGGTTTCGCACGAATCTAATATTTCCCCGTATACTATAAATTATCGGCAATTAAAAGGGGAAAAAATGGAAACGAGGGAATTGCAAGCGCGCACATCAGAGGAGGCAGGGAAGAGGACGGAAGCTGAGAAAGATGATCGAACTAAAGAACACGAGGAAGGAAGATGGGAGGAAGGGCCAAGTGGTCTCGACTAGTCGCAAGACTTTCCTATTTTTTTACCTGAGAAAATAGTTTCTCTTCGTAAGATATCGTTGGAGCACAGAGCGCGATGCATCGGCGCGATTCGACGCGGTGGTGAGATCGATCTCTCGTGTACCGCGAGAGGAATCGTGACACGGGAAACCCCAGAAGCCGCATCGAGAACTGGACGTACGATTGTGCCGAAGGATCGCGAGCTCTCGTTCCGGATGTCAGATGAGACAAGGAGATGCCCGATGGACTTGGAATCGTTACCAAAATTATCTTCGCTGGAAGTCTCCAACAAGCTTCTCTTCCCACGAGAAACTATCGTAGTAACAAGCGAATTGTAAAAATGTTTAACGTATAAATAATCTTTTATGTACAATTTCTTATCATTGTTGCGAAAATGTTCCACTGTTAAATAACTAATTTGAATTATTTTTAATCATTTCTATAGATCGCCGACTCAATATGTCATTAATTTAACTAAAACAATGGATACTAGAAATTAAATACTTACAATATAATGGTTGAAGCTGGATCTTTAATGCTTAAATAATTCAATGTGAATTATACAGAAATTAAAAAGATAAAAGTTAAGTTTAAAAGTTAATTAATTTTAACTTAACTTAATTACATTTTAGACTCTTAACTTTTTAACTTAATTTACATTTTATGGTAACTAAATATCGATAATTTAACTTTAACTTTTAATTTAATTTTTTCAATTCTTAGATACAATGCAAGAAGCTAATTAGTATATAATTTAGTAATTTTATATTATATCATTATGTGTAAACAAAAATAACCAGATTAAATAAATAAGTTGTAAGAAAAATACGAAAGCTGTAGGAAAAAGTATGAAAAATTATGTAAAATAATCAAACTTTTTCTTTTTTTTTAACGTTCGTTTGAATCAAATTTAACTTTTAACTTTTTAATTACTTTTTTATTAACTTAACTTTTAATTCAATTAATTTTATTATGGATTAACTTTTATTTTAATTAAGTTAAATTTTC
>NW_017259331.1:1476895-1489391 GCF_001594045.1 Atta colombica | reverse complement strand
TATATATATAAAACAATGGAGTTGAACAACTTAACTCAAGAAAATGTATTAAATTTGACTCATATTTAATTAATTATTTACGTTAATATGAATATTTATTTTGAAACTGAATCACAGAAATGGGTTTACTTACAACATACATGGAAGTTAAAAATAACAATGTGTTATTTAACTCAAGGGATTGGATTTCCATTGCTCCTTAATTTTGATATCCAACACATAAAATTTAGATATTGAAAAAAATCTCGAAATGAGGAAAATATTTCTACAATAGCGTACATAGAGTAACTACTACAATTTCTAAGTACGTGTTTCTGTGTGCGTCCGATTCCATGATGCATAAAATACACTAGCATCTCGAGAATGTCTAAACTCGACACCGATATCTTCCAGCTTTACGACGAAAGGACATCAATTCTCCTTGCTTTATCTCTCCTAAGAGAGTTCGATCCTTCTTGGTCTTAGCTTTGCCTCAGTTATACCGTTCAACCAATAACACCGGCCATAGCGATCGTTAATTCGTCTCGATCGAACGAGGCGAATAAAGGCGTGCTTCGTACTTCGAATCACTCGGGGGAGGAAAAGAGCATCAAGAGGCCGCAGGGGTACAATCGGAGAGAAAGGGGAGGAGAGCACCTCCGTGGGGCGCGAGGGAGAGATTTAGAACGAAGCAGTGCCTATTGGCGTTCGAGCGGAACGATATCTCGGTGGTGCAGACATAAATCCCGGCACCACGTACACGTTGCACGCCCCCACAGCACGCCCCCCATTAACTTTTTAATCTCTCCTGCAGGGGCCCCAAGCCCGATCTCGGTCGGCCGGTCGCTGCTCGATCGTCGCGAGAGGAACAGCAGAAAGCGGTGAGGAGGATGAGAGAGTGGAAGAAAGGAATGGAAGAGAAAGACCGGCTACTAAGGGACCCCCTTTTCGGGGTCGAGCATCTAGTTAGCATCCTTTCAGACACGCGGTCTACCAGTCTGCCTCGCCCGAGATGCATCCGGATATCGCGTCGATCGCCTCAACGAGAAACGTGTGTTTTCGTCGGCACTGACTAAATACGTGGACGTTGGAGCTGCGCGATAAAACGCATGTAAAGAGAGGATGGGATATGTTAGAATCGCGATTTGATATTTTCGAAGAATATTTTTTGATATCGTATGGATACATTGAAAAAAAAAACTAAATTTTAATAAATATTTGTTTGAAAATTATCTGGATATTTATTGTAAAACATATATTATTTGATGTGAGAATTATTAATTAAACTATCATTTTTGTATTAAATAAATATTTAATTAAGATAAATAAGTTTAAGATGGTACTATTTAAAAAAAAATTATTAAGATTCATTAAATTTATTTCTCAGTGTAATTAAAATAAATATAAAACACACTAATATCGAAGTAATTAAACGACATATTAAGTATTTTAAGACATAATATTTCGTTAATTATAATTTTTTAAATGACCGTTTAAACTTCGCAATGCAATCTGAAGAAAAATAGATAATTAAGGAAAATATAAATTCTAGTAATTCTTTAACTTCAGATTGATTGATCTCTCGCAAGCCGACGTGTTTGATGAACCGCTACCGGTTAATTATGTGACTAGAAAAACGTATTGTAGAGATAGATTTGATAGAATTTATTGTCGATTACATAAGCTTAATAAAGTCAACGCACAGATTGAACGGACGCCGAACGAACGAACGTAACATAGTTACGGAAGTCACGGGGCGATAGTTATCCTAAATGGCGAACGAATGAAGATCGATTGTCCAATACTAAATCATTCTCTACATCCCATGACCACCAATTCATGGAACACGAATCATGGGCATCCATAAACCATAATCGACCGGTAAGGCGGGCCGCCGCGCGCGTTTAGGAAAGACCGGTTGCTGCAATCTCGCAAATGCTGCTATATCTTCTCAATCAAAATAAAGATTAAGAAGACTGCGATGCCTGTCGAAATATAACAGTATGTACAATATTCTGAACAAACTATAAAATAAAACGACTCCTTTTATTTCAAAATAATAGCTAGCAAAATCGTCAGCAAAAATTTAATGGAAAGTTATGAAGGAATATAAAAAGTTTAAGAAGATGCTAATAGTTATGAACATCCCGTTAAGAGTTACATTGACGCAATAATTTTTTTTTACATGATGAATACAGAATAACGTAATAAGTTTTGCATTGACAATCCGGCGGATGATTAGTCCATCAGAATTTCACACCTAGTCGCATCCGGTCACTGCGGTTGCGCAGCCGGTTTACGGCGGTGTTACGCGTGCTACGGCAATCGTGGTGGCCATGGAAGAAGAGTCGCGTCGAATTAGAGAAAATTACAGAACACCTCGTAAATACATCGTCGACTTAAGTGGTTGATTGGGGAGATCGTGTATAGAAGCGGACTACCGCTAAATTATATCCCGACAAGCCCCGGCTATCTCCGCGATCGCGATCGCTCTTGTAAATTAAGGCACCGAGAGAGATATACCGCGCGCTCCTATCTTCTCCTCCTCCGCGCGCGTTCTTCTCTTACGGAGATATCGGAAGCGCTTTCACGGGATCGCATCCGTGCCGATCAACGGAAGCACGTGTGTGTTGCTATCGATATTAAGGAACAATCGTGTTCTTAAATCGCTTGCAGTTTAGACGACTTTGCTAACTGCAGAAGTTTATATTCGGAAACAAAATTTTCTGATAAAATCGATATATAATAAAGTCGAGCTATATAAAATCGAGCTTGCAAAAATAAAAACTTAAAGACAATATCAGCTAAAAATATTAACCGAAAAAAATCAGTTAAAAAAAACTTTTGTTAAATACGTCCTGAAATCGACTATAGAAAACAAAATAACAAATATTCTGGTTTATAATGACTTTTATTTAAAATGTAGTGAAGTAACCATATTTTGCTATAGTTTTAACCCCTTCAAACCCTTCACATTGTAATCAAATTTAAATATATCAAATTTTCTCTGTTGAAATTATTTAATTCTGTTGACATCATCTAATGTAAATACATAATAATGTATATGTTGGAAAAATAGTCAAAATTTTGAAACAAATTAATTGTTTAGTATGAATTATTTATTATATGAATTGAATTAAAAAATAATTTTTTAAATATACCAATAAAATCAAGTCTGAAGAAATTAAGTAAATAATTTTTAAATCAAAAAGAGAATTAGGTACAAATTTTACACTGACGCAATAATAGAATAATTTATAAATTTATTTTTTTGGTAATACTCTGAGATATACAATTTTGTGATCTTAATAGACAGGCAAGCAAGTAGAAATAAATTTATAAACATTTAAAAACATAATTACAATAAGAAATTAATAGAAAACTGAAGGAATTGTGAATTGTAGAATTATCGATATTCTATTCCTTAATTAAATTTTCAATCTCTCTAAATCTGAATCAGTGGATAATCACTGATATCAATGCCAAGTTTGCAACTGATAATCCAATGCCAGTGAATTAAATGTGAGATTCCTAACCTAGCTAATCTTTATTATATGATTTAATTAATCATGTTTTGTGCTTAAATTCAATGAATATGATATTAGAAGATTAAATTATCATGCAAATAGTATTTTAGTTATATAATGCTTAAACATTCTTCCTTTTTTAGTTGAACTTCATTGATTATCAGTGCCAAGTATGGCACTGGGTAATTAGTGACTATTCACTGATTCAGATTTTAAAGAGATGTTTTTAAAATATACATTAATGGAACAATAACGAGGTAAAAAGAGAATTCGACATTATTAACATCAGTACATTATGTAACCTAGGACGAGAAATGTGTTGTTCGCGTGGAGAGCCTGTTCGAAATAGAAGAGGGCACCTAACAGAGAGAGTCACGGAAGCGCGAGGGTAATTTCTGCGGAAGATTTACGTTCCTCGCGACCGTTGCTGAATATTCATACGAGAGTAATGCCGTCTTCCGCGCGTCGCAATTAGCCAGAAGTAAAATAGCATTATCCCCACCAGTAATTCCCAGGGAGGGAAGTTCCCTCCACAAGGCCGTGCGTTGCATGGTAGCAGCGACAGAATCGTGGTGAAAGGGCGGCGAAAGGAGGGTAAGATAGCGCGATAGGGGTGTCGGAGAAGAGCGAGAGGTGCCGGATAATCGAGGTTAAAAACTCTCACGACTGAGCAAACATAAGCGAGAGATGAGAGTGGAGGCGAGAAGACGCACACATATATACATGAATGCACATATATATATATATATATATATATACAGCCACCGTCTTTGCATATTATACGCAAGGCCGTTTAAGAAACGACGCAGCCGGTTACGTTTTACGAACACTTTAAGACTTCGGTAAATATCGTAATGACCGGAATACTGTCGGGGCGTGCCGGTGAGAGTTAACCGACTCATTTTTGTACCCCCACTGAACTCCCCTGTTTTTCTTCTTTCGCCTCTTTACTTAGGTAATAATATCCTATCCCTGCACGCTCGCGCGCGCTCACTAGCGAGAAGATTTCTTTCCTCCATGTATTCTCGGATCCCTCGTTTCGGAAATCTTCCTTTAAAGAAATTTATAAGACATAGGAAAACTCTTACTATCATTTCGCGCTAATCAAGCTTTCTTAACGCTACCGAGTAATCATTATTGCGTTTCTATTTTTTTAGACAAATATTATATTTTTTGTATAAAACGTAGAATTTGAAATGTTTTAATTATTCAATAACTATGTTCTTTACAATGATAAAATATTAAATTTTTCGTCACTTTTTTATTTTCATAGTAATTTATTCAATTGTTCCTTTTAATTAATAAATGTTGGAGAGAAGTTTTAGTTATTAATAATAATTTTAATTTATCTTTATACTGAACGTTCGCGTCAATATTATAAAAAGAAATTATATATTTCTATTAGGTGTACAACTTTGCTTCCACCGTTTTCCTATAGATGGCTTTAGCGGTAAGTGGTGGTCGAAATAAATAGATCATAGACGTCATACAATAAACATCTGTCAACATAACCCCATAGAAACATTAGTCGATTTGTGTCTGCATCATAAAGTTATTATTCTCGATTGAAAATGTCAGTTTACGAGCCAAATTCTTGTCATTTGCGGGAGGTTTTAATTTTTTGCTTCAATATGAAGAAATCTGTGGCTGAGGCTCATCGAATGCTCTCAAATACTTATAGTGAGGCCGCTATTAGTGAAAGAACGTGTTGTGAGTGGTTTCAATGCTTCAAGAACGGTGATTTTGACGTCCAAGGTCATGCTCTGTATTTGGTGGGACCAGCTCGGCGTAGTGTATTATGAACTGTTAAAATCGACTGAAACAATCACAGGCGATTGGTATCGAACGCAATTGATGCGTTTGAGCATTGAAAGACAAACGGCCGCAATACAACGAGAGACACGATAAAGTGATTTTGCAGCATGACAATGCTCGACCCCATGTTGCGAAAGTGGTCAAGACTTGGAAACGTCGAAATGGGAAGTCCCCACCCACCGTATTCTCCAGACGTTGCTCCCTCTGACTATCACTTGTTTCGATCAATGGCACACGGCCTGACCAGCACTTCCGATCTTATGAAGAAGTAAAAAATTGGATCGATTCGTGGATAGCCTCAAAAGATGACCAGTTTTTTCGACGCGGGATTCGTACGCTACCCGAAAGATGGGAGAAAGTAGTGGCCAGCGATGGACAATACTTTGAATCATAAATGTATAACCAGTTTTTTACAATAAAGCCTCGAATTTTGGAAAAAAAACGGCGGAAGCAAAGTTATATACCTAATAATATAATAAAAAGTTTGAATATATATTCGTGCAATTAAAAAATTATACAATTATACAATTATACAATTATACAATATATAACATATTTTTTTAAGTTCTAGATACCATTGTGAAAAATGACTGTGAAAAATGACTGTGAAAAATAAAGATTACTTCATTGACAACAATGCGTAAAATGAATAAACTTTAGAATCGTATAACTATGTTGCAGATGTTACGGGACACCATGTAATAATCGAGCGACGTCCAAAAGTTCGCGAGGGGGCAGAAATTATATTGCTTTCACACGGCAGAGCCGCGGCGGATTAACGAGATTATGCTCGGCACGTCGGACGCGTCGATCGAAAGAGAGAAAGAGAGAAACACAGGGAGGAGAGCGTACGGTCTCGATATAACACGCGAGTAATATCGCGCGGTTCGAGTTCTCGCGCCCTCCCACCTGCGATCTGATTAAAGGGCCCTCACCCCCTTTTTTGTTCTCTCTCTCTCTCTCTCTCTCTCTCTCTCTCTCTCTCTCTCTCTCTCTCTTTCTCTCTCAACCGCCAGCTAACATAAACATTATGATCGAGCCAACATAAATACATCGCATTGGCGGCGGGGAATCGAGGGAATACGAGACGAGAGAATCAGATGGGGAACACGACCGGGGGGTTCTAGCTTGGCGAAAGATGCGCGAATTTCAGCCAGCGGTTTCCACGCCGCTGCGGAACGCGGCCCGCCGCTTTAATATAATATTATTGGCTATTGATAAATTGTCGATAATGATGGGTTAGCCACCCCGGCCGCATGTGGGAGGGAGAGCACGAGAGCTCTTTTCTTCGGGCGTCCACGCTCCCTCTCCCCTCTTCTCACTCTCTCACTCTCTCTTTCTCCCTTTCGTCTCATTTCTCGTCGACTCCTCGCGGGCTTGAAGCAAAATTCTTGTTAAAATCTTTCTCCCTCTTCTTCTCACATTTGCCCCTTTGATTTTCTATCGCACTCCATCGAGTGCCCCGAAAGAGTAAGGAATGAATGATAGAAAAAGAGGGAAAAAAGGATAGAGGAAAAAAGGATAGAGGGAAAAAGGATGAAGCAAGGGAGATCCGGGGCCCTCTCGATCTCGCCCGATCCCGTCGAAGGAAAAAATAAAAAAAGAAAATCACGAGGAAGGACGAGAGTACCGTCGGATCAGTCCGTTCGCATTTTCACACGGCTTCAAATCAAAACGCGACGTTACAACACGATCGGTGAGACTATCGTATGTATCCAGTGTGCTAAAAAAATTAGCAAGAAAAATACTGTTGAATTTATAATGTCAAATTATGCCCAATTTGAGTTATTTTTAATCATTTCTACAGATCGCTACTGCTTCTACCCAATATATCGTCAATTTGACTAAAACATTGGAATTAAATAATTTAGAAGATGTATTAGATTTTATTCCAATTTAGTTTATTATTTATTAAATGCATAATAATATGGACGAAGTTTACTTTATAACTAATCATAGAATTAATCCAAATTATTTTGACACATATAAAAGTTAAAAATAACAAAATGTTATTTAATTTGAGGGATTAATGAAATAGTGAAGAATTAGTGAAAAAAATGTAAAATTAGTAAAAAGAACCGGTTTAAAAAAATAAAAATTACTACAAATAAAATCGCCTCTATAGTTGTAGATAAGATGTAAATATAGTCATGTTTTTATGCATAATGTACTATTTTATGGTTACAATGTCACAGAATTCCTCAACATATGTGTCAATTACGGTTAAATCGGCGATAATTAAGATATCCGCGAAAGCAAGAACACGTCGTCAACGGTGTCTCGCTCTTCGCATTCGTCGTTTCGAACTATTTGCCCTCCGCCTGCATTCTCATATAATTTGCTCTCCATCGTATCGTTAAACGCGGCCCTCCACGACATTACCATAAGCGCGGCTGAACGCTTGCAACGCGTGAAATAGATATAACCAGGCGATATCCAGATCTCCAGGCAGCCGGCGGGGTCGAACAATACACCGTCGGTAATTACGTAATTCCGCAATTTAAATGGTTGCCGGCTGTAAAATTCTCCACGCGGGGGTGCGTGCAAACGCGAATGGCAAGTCTGTTTCGCGTAGTTCGTATGCACAACGTAAGCGAAATCGTTGCGAAAATCGCATCTCCATATGTAGGAATATATCCGTTCTCTCTTGTGGACCAGGGGAAAAATTTAATAACCCATAACGAAATAACTTCGGTCACAGCCGTTGGCATCTTGCGGATGCGAGCCTTTTTCAGGATGCAGGGAGAACGCAAAACCATCGAGTGAATGCAGACAAATGAATTTACATTGAAGTGAATGGAAAAGAAAATGATCCATCTTTACGCTAAGATGCTCTTCGAATCTATTCTTTTTATCGTACTTTCTTTTCCTTATGATTTTTTTCTTTTTCTAAATTCTGAAAATCCTAATTCGTTCTTATTTTTTAAAACGTAAGAATATAATGTAGTTAAGTAATATATGTAAGTGGTGAATATTTAATATTTACTCTTATTTTACTAGTCAATTAAAGTTTTGAGAAAAGACAATATTTCTTTTTTTTTTTTAAATATGTAGAACGTTACTTGGCAAAAATACTAAAGTGTTACACTTTAAATTATAGATAAGAAAGAAAAATGTTATTGCTGTGCATATTTTTTCCTTGATATAATCAATCGTGAAATAACATATTTCCTAATATATTATTTTCTAAATGTTTTTATAGTTAAAAAGTGAATTTTTAAAAAAGAAGTTCCATCAATATTCCTGAATTTATTGAAGATTGGAATCAGCGTCTGATATTCAAGTACCACAAATTCGCAATTCATGATCCATGGTTTTTAATTAATATTTAATTATCGCTGGTAGCACCGAGCTAGCAGTCTACGAGGGAATATAAATAAGAGTGCGGCCTCGCCAGGGATAAGAGGCCGCGTTATACGTGAAGTGCCCCCGCGTGTACTGTGTCGGAGGGGGTAAGTTATGACTTAACGAGGGGTTAGCGTGATCCCGGCCACTGGACAAGCCCCGTGGAAGCTCACCGTGTTTAAACGGCTGATTCTCTCTCGAACTTCGTCCTTCTCTGCACCACGAATATATAATCGGTTAGCTTCCACGCCGGAAGCAAGCGCGAAGTTTCCGTGAGAGGACGGTATATTACGGATAGAGTATATAGAAAGCATAGCTGTATGTGTGAGAGACGATTCTGTAACTTCACACGATCTTATTGTTTCTATAAAATAGGACGTGCGATGTTTATTCGTAAATTAAGAAAAAGAACAACAAAACAGGCAAACATATGTCAAATCTGTTGTATCTTTTCGTGAAGAAAAGATAATTTTTTATTCATGCGTTTAATTCAAGAAATATTGCATTGAAAAAAAGAAAAAAAATCCGGCAATAATTAGACCAAATGTTGAGTGAAATAATTTCATTCGAATGTTTGGTTAATGTAATTAAAAATAATTTTACTTTTTTAAATATATATTTAGTAAGTATTTTCAAATAATAATATAACCGATAATAATTATTAAATATTAAAAAAAATAAAATTATTTTCAATTACATTAATCAAATACTTGATTAAAATTTCACTCAACATTTAGTAGCTATTGCATGACTCTTTTTTCAGTGGAGGATGTTCAAAGAGTTTTAAAAAGAAACCTTGAACATTTTTATCTCTATCGTTATAATGTAAGTTACTGTATTTCGTTTGCATGTTTGATATTAGATCACAATTGAAATAATAACCACATTACATGGCTTGCTTTACCAACGTATTAATTTATATACATGTCGATGTATCGATTCGAATGACTACACCATCATTGCGGTTTTTTCAGATCGATTCTGAATAATGTGCAATCTTTATTCTGATGCTAATATAAACTGATGTTAATAAAATAATAAAATGACTACTAATATAAACATTACGCTGTATATTTCTAAATTCATCTGACGCAAAATTTGGCATCATAGTTTCAAAGTCTCACACAAAAAATTTTTTCAAAAAATATTTTACAATATTTTTTAGCATTTCTTATATATATGTTTTAAATGTTATTATTTTAATGTCAAAATGCATAATAAATCCTTATTAAAATGCTACATATGACGAGATTATTAGAATAAGATTCTCTGAGAATTTTTTTCAATATTTTATTTTTAACTGTTCCAAACACTGAAAAAAAAATTTATTTTTTAATAGTATTATATGTATAGAGTTAAATTTATATCATTATTTGTATCCTCTTATATGAAAGAGGAATAAAAATAATAAACTTTAAGAAATTTCTGTAATATTTTTCAGACTATGATTTTGAAAACAACTATGCATGGAATGCTACGATCATACGATCTACCTACTTAAATCTGAATAGACTAGTCGGCACCATAACTACAATCGATCTAATTACGTCGCTTGAAAGTTTTACCACAGCACTTGTCGTCAGGCCGGAGACACAATGGGCTCCTCATCGTTTGCCGGCGTGCTTTTTACGAATGTTGTAAACACACCGCATCCTCGTAAACCACTCATTCGTCTTTAGAATCTGTGTACCCCCCGCGAGGGAAGTAAAAGAGAAAAAAAAAGGAGGACGTCTCAAAGAGACGAGAAAGGAGATGGTGATCGTGCAAGGTGTAAGATCCATTGTCTCCGGGGTTTTGCTCGTCTGTTTCGCGACAAGGGGCTGCAATAAAAAAGAGGAACGAGGAAGACAGCGTGGCGAGTACACGAATCGTGGAGAAACACGAGTTAAGAGTTAGATCTTAAATCACGAGACCCTTTTGCGGCAAAGTCACCGCCGCCGCAGCCGCCGCCGCCGGCCAGGCCCAGTTTTCTTCTAGTTGGTGGCAAAAAGTGAGCCAAACTCCGAAGGAGAACAGGCGCCAAGGGTCGTGAGACAATGCGACTAATCGACGACGACAGGTCGCCGTGTTTGGAATTCGAGAAAGAGCTAATGTAGGAAAGGAAGAAAGAGACGAAACACGAGGGAAACGCCCTCTCGAAATTTCCTCGACAAAAGAAACGATGAAAGTCTCTCTAAGAATTTTGACCGGCATTAGAAGCGCTTTTTCCCTTTTGTCAAACACTTTTCATCGCCCTTTTCATCATTCTGCGAATAATATTTAGATTTTTATAATAATTCGGATATAGTTACACTCTAAATTTCTTGCAATAAAATCTTACTCCAAGAAAATGAAAATACCACCCTTGAAAACAAGTGAAAATATTTCACTTCTTGAAAAAGAGTGACAATTTTCACTCTTTTTCAGAAGATGGTTATATTTTCATTTTCTTAGGGTGAAATTTCATCGCAAGAAATATATTTAGAATATACTTAGTCTTTTATTATACAAATGATCATTTGGCATGATTTTCACACCCAAATTATTCTTATTACGTAAGTGAGCAAGGTCATTGAATGCTAAACTATGCTTTCAGTGGTTATTATAGGAGATCCAATCTGCCATGATAAAAACTAAGATAAAGTGGAGATAAGCTTATTTAAAAATTTTTTTCCATTATATATCAGTTTGGATTCCCTAATAGATTTCAATTATTAGCAGTTTTGTATTATTATTTTGTTTTATTTAATAACTTTAAATGTTATGAGAAAATACACACACTCACAATAGGACTGTAAAGTATTTGTATTGGAAATCATTATATATGTATGTAGTTATTTAATATTTTCTAAAAAATTTAAGAAATTAAAAAAAAGAGGTATGCATTTTCAATCAGTAAAGAAAATTATTGTGATCGAGATTTATTTTTTTCGTTGTTGAATGTAAAATCATCAAGTGATTATTCCCAAGTTAAATGTACGATAAAAATACGATAAAAATAAATAAATACGTTTTTATTTGCTTTTCAAAAACACACATTAAAATTTCTGCGTCAATCTATTGCAATGTTGCAATTTCTCTAGCAATCTATAATATAAAGTTGCCAAAGAATATTCAATTAGTAACGCGAGAGTAAATGGTTAACTTGTTTAAAAACGCAATCTTTTAAAAATGTGATCCTTGAGTAGGAGAACGAGAGGGTCGCAACACGCGAGCGATCCAGCTATCCAAGTCAAGTTTTCGAGATACCCGTACGTTATCTGATGATAAATAGATACACCTTTACCCAAGCCGACGCTTAGCCTCGCTAATGGACGCCTCCGCTCGATATCATCGCCGGCCGTTCGTTATCTAAACGTGAATAATTATCTTCCGCGACGCCAGTAGATCACGAGAGCGATATATTTCTTTTACGATGGTGCGTGTACATGTGTGTGCGTAATGTGGTTACCACTGCACGTCCCGTCGCGAACAGGTCCTAGGACGTGTCTGTCTCGTTAAACTGTCTGCGCAGAAAAGGGATGAGTTTAGCTTCTATTAAACGCGCAATCTTGTATTAAACAGCGGACAGTATAATTTGTGATTACTTTGAAATTCAACAAAATTTAAGAAAAAATATATACTATATACCAAATATATACTAACAAAATATTATACTAGTTTACTCTTTATAAATCAAAAATGGATTGCTGAAAAATTAATAGTGTCTCGTCACATTAAAACCGAGATTAAAACACAGACTGTAAAAAAGACTATTTATGAGTTATTAAAGGTTTTGTTACATCAGTAGGGACGATCGGTCGATGGTCCGAGGCACAGGATTGTCGTGATTGGCTAGTACAATTAATAAA
>NW_017259331.1:1447230-1476795 GCF_001594045.1 Atta colombica | reverse complement strand
TGGTTAATATATATATATATATATATGTATGTGTGTATGTGGGGGGGGGGAAGGGGATTTGTATACAGGGATTGCTCCATATAATGAATAATTTAGGTTCGCGAAGGCTGGCCTGGGGTGCACGCCACCGTCAAGCAAAAACTAATGCCTGCCCAGATAAATTACCGATAAAGCAGCCAGATAATCATCTAGATAACTCACCGCGCGCACGCGAACCGCGGCCTGTGAGCCGCGCGTTTTATCTGCATTCTGTCGGCTTGTAGATAATTCACGATTATCTGGTGACGTGGCCGAACACGTCTCGCGGCCGTTTTTTTATTTCATATTAAGCGATGCCGGAAGATATGTGCTCGCGAACCGACGCGAACTCGTAATATATATTTTGCGCAGATAAAACTGCGCTATTTATTAATCGCAAATCGCGATCGTTCGCGAACGCCGACGATGAGAAAGAGAAAAAAGGCGGGACGGGCTCCCTTACTTGGTAATTACTTTGGAGAAATTATTGCTAGATTTTCCGAGGAATTATAGCCGTACCGAAGAATTAGCGCGACTATAAGTTGCATTTCCCTGTTGTTACGATCTGCGATAATTAATCGGGCTACGGACATAACGTTTATTGCCTGTAAATCATAGTGAATGTATTGCATGAAATAATGTATGTCCGACGTAACAAATTATTGCCTTTTTTATATTAAGTATATACTTCGCCATTTCATGATTTTACAATCATTTTCCATTCTATGCAGCAGGATACTTTCCTGTAAAATTTTCCGATGGAAATCGGCTACGGAGAGAACACAGAGTTCAAAGCCTCGATTGATACGTAACGACCGGTGCATAGTGCATACGTCAAACGCAAAGCTCGTGGAGCTTTTCTCACAAAGAGAACGCATGCCCGTCATGCGACCTATCAAAAGATGAAACCATTGAAAAGCCCGACAGCGTCAGATGCAGAAGACACTCGCGGGAGATTTTATCGGGAACGAGGGACACGACGGTCGCGATTGCCGATGCTTAAACGCCAGATAAACTGCGCGAATCGTCCGTAAAACAAAATTTAATCAAGAGTTACTTTAATATGTCGTATTAATGCCTCAATACTTCGTGAATCTAACAATAAAATAAAATATCTGTGTAACACTTAGCGTGTTAATAATTTTATAAAAATTTAAATTAATTCTCCGTCTATAACTCGGAGTTTTTTTTTGATACAAGCAAAATTTTATTCTCAAATTTTATCCTCATTTTTGCTCAATTTTCACTTTTTATTAAAGGTTTTTATTTTCGTTAAAAAACTATTTGATAATGTAATGTTCATCAATGTACATTAACTTAAATCTCAGTTTAAATTACTTTTTATCTTCTTCTAGATCTAAGCATTAGAAAAAGATAAAAAGAGTAAATTAACCCGAGATTAAATTAAAGTCTACATTGGTAGAAATGGGTCAGAGATGTTGAAAAGTAGCCTTGAACTTTTTTATAAAAGCTTAAAATAATAAAAATACTTAAATAAATGACTCCGACGAAAGGAATAAAAATATGAGTGCAGGAAAATTAATTTAAACAATTTGCATACATATCGATAAATATTTTGATTAAGAATTATACTATAATACATATTATAAGATAGAGGTGAAAAGATTGCCGATGGGAGAACAAAAGAGCTCGCCAAAATTTCATGTAGCGATTTATTACATAATAGTATCTATTGCACGACAAAGAAACAAAACCGGATTTCATCTAGTCAGATGGAGCGTCGTTGATACAGTACTTCATTTTGTGGCAGAGCCACGCTTTTCACTTTATAATAGATACTCGAAAGATTACTTCCTCGCTGCCGTTAATTGACAAGGCTACCGGCTCTTTTCAGGCTCGCGCTCTCCGGCAAACCGCGTCAAGGCATCCCATCTCTTTACTCAAAACTATCTCGAATCTCTCGTCGCCGGGACTTGAATGGAGGAATTCCATTAATTCGGCCGAAAGACGGCACGTGGAGCGCCAGCTTAAAATTCGCTTTAGTGTAGCCTTCGTATAAACAAGTTTTTAAGATCCATATTCTTCTATCTTTTGGATTCAAGATTGCAATTAAATTTTCGAGAAAGCTATCAAAGTGTAAATTAATCTTTCAGCTGTATACAATCGAATGTCTTCGCATTTTATAAACATTTTTTGCTTTTAACGTAGTATAAAATAGTGCCTATAGCATAATATAATATAACGCGATGTTTTGCAGAAATAAAAATTCTGTTAGTTTTGCCCAAGAACGATGTTTCGGCAATTTTATTCCCAGACGAGTGAAATAGTCTTGTGAGTTAAATACTGAAGACGTCTTTCAACTCCAGAATATGCCTTATCCGACATAATACCACAGTTCCATTGACATCCACTAGTAACGGCAAAAACGAGTTGAATCCCTCGGAAAGAATGGAGTCCGTCAAGTGCGATTTCGCAGACAGGAAATTGAGTAGTCCGTCGAAGTATAATTCCGATGTGTTCTTTGTCACGTAACAACTATCTTATACTTCGTCAGCAAAGCGAAAATCTCATTAATTCCGTAAATTATCTCCATGAATGAAACCAGACTGTCTTAGATTTATCATCTGGAAGTTATGTGTTTCAAAAAATATGAAGTCAATTTTTAGATCTAAATTTAGACACGCTCTTGAACTGGTTATTTCGAATCGTGTCGTGAGTCGAGTATGATTTCATTTATTTAAAATTCCACTGCAAAAACGACATAATGAACATTTAATTTAGTACTCGATTCAACTACTATTTACGTGATTTCACTTCAGTAGCTGCGTCAACATTCCCGGATTATCATAAGAGCCTTCATTCATTCGCGACGTTCGTTAGATTCCGTCTATCGGTTTATCTCGATTGCGGATACACGTCTTAATTTTCACGATTGAACATGTCTGATGATTCAAGATTCCTGTCGTTTTTACTTTCCTTTAACGAAATTGCCAATTGGCAACTAACAACATCAATTCTCATTTGCACTTGATGGATATTTGACGTTATTGATTACGTCTCAATTCCATTTAATAATATAAAGTTTTATGAAAACAAAAATTTAAATCAATTCATTACTAATTAACTTTCATTATGTCCTTGTAAATTCTCAATTACTCTAAATTTAATTGTTACGATATTTGTAAACGAACTACACATATATTGCATTCCATAAATCTATTATTATTATTATTGATAGTTTTGAAATTATTATTTTATTAATATCTTTAAAACTATTATTAAAATCATAAAATGTTATTTTTTAATGCATTTATGTATGATTCTTCAAAATAATAACTGATTTCCATGAAATGTTTAATACTGATTAAATGATAAAATAAAATTATTCAGCTTTTGTAACACTTGAAAAATCTATTTTTCAAAGAACTATCATCTTAATTTGTATAGAGAAATTTTATCTCTCTTATATCTTTATTTCTGCTATTACAAAAATTTGTAGTAAAATTTGTAGTAACATTTGTAGTAACTTTTAGGAAGAAGGAGTGATTGTCCCATGATAAATGGAACAATTATGATTCGAACTGTCACTGGGATATCATCAAGTCGTCGTATGCTACGATGATTCCGACTCAACAGAGATATCGCATAATTAGTGCGTGCGACGGCGATTAAATGCAGAAACACGGAATAAATTATGACGATTCGCTGATAGACTCGAGAGCGCAATAAATATTACTTGTGAATGTAGGTATGCAGCACCTCACGTCATAATTTCCCGGTCTGGAGCACGCATCCACTGCAGGTGTCGTTAACCTGAACTCGCAGTTACACCTGCAACGGAGCGAAGACGCGCGTGCAGCGTCGAGCCAATCGCATTTAACGAGCGTCCGTCAATCGTCGATCCATAATCGTGATATCAATCGATCCGTTATTAAATCATTCGGCCGGTGAGAGGAAAACGGCGCGCGTACGCGTAACAGATTCGCTTTCCGTCACATAGAATTTTTTCCCGATGATTCAACCGAAGGACGAAACGTCACTCTCTCAACCATGAACCTGACTTATAAAATTACGCTTTATGGATATTCTTCGCGCATTCTCGCATTTTTTATTACGATAAAATTACGATAATACGAATAAGTAAGACGTGGCATGCATTAATCCTAAATTATTATGTGTTATAAGATTGCTGCATCTTAACGTCGATGAAATTTACAAATGTCCTTGTCAATGTATTACGTATGGGATGAAAGACGTCAGAAAGATATTCAACTAATGTAGCATAATGCGCGCCACAAAACACGCGGCACAACATTACAAGACCAGAGAGCGAATTTAATTTCCATCGGCTGAGCAACACCTGCGCGAGAGTTGTTACTCGCGTCATTGTATCGATTTGGAAACGGGACGGACGCCCATCAATCGACGATCTGTAATTGCGAGAACGATCATCGATGCCAATCTTACTCGTTAAATGATTTTACAGCTGGAGAACAGCCAATCATTACGGAGAGCTGACAGTAATCGCCCGGTAAATGACTCGTTTTCCGCTCGGTACTTTCCTTCGTTCACTCGATGATTCGATACATCGAGCACATTGTAACATCGAAAATAAACGAGGATCTTAAACCTTCATTAGTCATGCAAATATCTTACGTATCTATCTGCCGCACTCATAATTATAAAAACTTTAATAAATATCTATAAAACATTGTATCATAATTATGATTATAATCTATTATAACCGAACATCTTAATTTAATAAAGACAAATTATAGTATTTATTAAGAATCTAATAACTTTAAAAGTGTTGAAAACACTATTGTGACACCTCTGATGAGATACAAATTTATAATTTCTCATGTAATATATATAATAAATTTTTATGAATATTATTTTATAAATTAAATTAATATAAATTTTGTTAAAGTACGTTTTTTTCAAAACTTCCTTTTTAGAACATCTGCACTGAAAAAAAAATTTATTAAATTTTAATAAATATTTCTTTGAATAGTCCTAGCGATATTTAGACATTTGATAAATAAATATTTAGATAAATGAAAAAAATGATAAATCAAACTAATAGTCCTTGTATATAAATGTATTTACATTTAATAAATATTTCGCTAGGACTATTCAAAAAAATATTTATTAAAATTTAGTAAATTTTTTCTGTGTGCAATAACTGATTGTTTTGCAGAAACATTTTATTAATAATACAGGCCCATAAAAAAAGTACTCTGTGCTTTTTTATTGCTGGAGTGAAAATCTAGCTATTCTTATGTATTTTGAGACGCTGAATACGAATCTGATATTAAAATAGAACATTAAAAAATAGGTCAAAATAGAAAAAAATGGATCATTTTTTCGCTCTAAATTGAAAATTTATCCGGGATGATCCTATTTTCCCCAGCACAGAGTACTTTTTTTTGTGAACCTGTGTAAATTTGTCAGACGTGAATACATAATATATCACGTTAATGTTACGACTTTGGCAACATGTCGAAGGGATTCAAGGCGCAGCAGCGATCAAATATGTCGGTGCAGCGTGCGATTGAATACACAACAACGAGAGGAACGTAATTATGGTCTCCTGAATATCGCCGACATCTTTCGCGTAAAATCAGTCCGCGGATCCAACGCGGCGTCCGCTATTACTCGCTCGTATCTGCACCATCGCTCATAAAAATCGTCCATCCGCGAAATGGATTCTTGCGCGGAGGTAAGCGGAACTGGGAGCGAGAAGTAAGAAATCCGCGGAAATAAGAATTGCCGCTCATATATTGGATGAAACAAACATGGTGGAGAACGAGGAAGGTTAGGCAATTGCATATATTAAAGACTCTATAACAAAGTCTGGTTATAAAGCGATTTTATTAAAATCTCGCACAAGAGAGAAAGATATATACATATGTATTTTTTCCCCGCACATATGTATAATACTAATTTTTAATTTTATTTAATTTACACTGTCTCATTCTATAACTTCAATTAATTGATTTAATTAAGATTAAAAGAAGAAAACAATTTACTAAATTTTAATAAATATTTGTTTGAACAGTATTAACTAAATATTTACTTAAATGTAAATGTATATTTATTTGGTACAAGAAACATTAATTTAAGTATCATTTTATGAGTAAATATTATTTATTTACTGTAAGTAAATGTTCAGTATTGAAACTAAAATATTTATTAAACTTTAGTAAATTTTTAGGATAGTATGCATATATAGTTTTCTCTCTCGAAAAAAGGATTTTGACAAAATCTCTAATCAGACTGTTAGGGTTTCTAGGATACATCACTTGTGATATTGCGTAAAAAATTATCACGCCAATCCATCGTAGTATCTTGACTTAAAGTATCGAGTTTCCTCTAAATTCTTCCACAAACATTTACGCAACTTTGAAATCTTTTTCCAAAAATTTGAGATCCTTTCTGAATTTTCACAAAGACAATAATTCCATCATATAATGTACGAGTGCGCTCTTTCGTATATACAAGCGCGACAAGACGAGGAAGGAGGCAGCAGCGGGGTAACGGGAACGAGAATGAGGAGGAACAGGAAGGGTGAGAGGGAACATTGAGGGAGGAGGGGTCCGCGAAGGGGCTTACTAGAGCGTTGAAAATTGAAAATTCAAAATGGCCGATATTTCCGGCCGACGGGACCGAAACAAAAAGTCGCCCGGCGTTCATTATGACATGCATCGCTGTACGCGCGGCTGTGATTTGCACTGTTTCGTTGCAGAACGCAACGTGGATATCGGCAAATGCGACTACATGGGGACGGGCGAGAGCGTGAGCATCTATCTGTACGTATGTGTGTGTGTGTGTGTGTGTGTGTGTGTGTGTGTGTGTGTGTGTGTGTGTATGTACATTTTTGTATATCTATGTACGTATTCCGAATCATATCGAACGATGGTCAACGTGAAAGTCGAGTAGCACTGATATCATGGGACATCGATATTATATAGAAAAGATTTTGGTCCAGGATTATATTCGGAAAATTTTAATACAGAATAACATTTTGCATTTTTGCATGAAATGACAATATTGTGGCCCAGCCTTTATCACGATGAAATATATCATAGGAATAAAAAGAAATAAACTTATTAATTTTTATGGTCTTCAACTCTTATTCAAATTATGTGTTATCTTTCTCGTCCAACGTAATGATGTCTTATACCGATGTTCATCATCTCGCTTCTGAGTATTCAAAAGCACTATGTCACGACTCACGAATGAATTTACCTGTCTAAACGATAGCAATCGGAATTATTTATAGCCTGTTATAATCGCATCTAGAGAACTCTTATTGTTTCAATTAATGCGATTCCTTCGTTTCCGCTCATTCTTGAACGCTGTCTCTATCTGGATATAGGTATCTCGTCATCGTTAGCCGAGCAAGACAAGCATATTCGCGTGCCACCATTTTTCTCGGGAACTTGCATGGAATCTCCGGTGTCCGCACACGGTCGATTAGTCGATCGAGAGGCAGGTTGGCTTTTCGTCAATACAAGATAAAAGCGCACACTATTCCCGTTCGGGCGAGCGAACGAACGAACGAACGAACGAACGAACGAACGATTCCGCTATCCACCCTCTCTCGTTTCTTTCTCTCCTCTTTTGCTCTCTTTTCACCGGTGTCCCCGTGATTTTTGCACAATGTACGGCCGGGCCGGTCGGCATTGTTTTAAAATTATCAACGCGTCGCACAATCAGCCGTCGCCTCGCGTGGATGGACAAAAGACGAGAGTGGTGTTCGTTGGCTGCTGATGCCGATGCAGTCGCATGCATGCACACGCTATGTATCCGATCTCCCTCTCTTTCTCTCTCTCTCTATGATCTTTCTCTCGCTCTGGTCCAGAACCCACTCCTCCTTCTCATCCTCCTCCTCCTCCTCCATCGTCTTTTCTAACGTGTCGCGAGTGTGTCTCTGCGATTGCGGCGTGTACGCTGACACGCTGCCTCGAACGGAAGCGCATAAAGAAGTGTTTAATATCGACGAGCCCCTCTCGCTTCTCCGCTAACGTAGCGCGTCTCAACTCTCCATCCCTCTCCCTCTCTCTCTCTCTCTCTCTCTCTCTCTCTCTCTCTCTCTCTCTCTCTTTCGACGCTCCTGTGAATCTTTACAAAGAGACACACTGAGGTACATAGTACGCCGAGCTGCACACTGCGACACGATACCATTCGCTCGGCTGACCGTCTCTGCCATCCAACCGCGTTCAACCTTATCCTCCTGCTCCTCCTACACCACGCGTTCTCTTTCTCGTGTTGATGCACCTACTTCTAATACACCCTCGCACCTCGTCTGCATGCGTGGTACGCAAGAGCAAGAGTACATATGTATGTACGGTAAACGACGTCCATGCCGAACTTCCAACTCTTCCTTCTCCCGCACATCTCCAGTCCTCCTGCAGTACGCATTCACGAGTGTGTAAGCGTTCCTCCTTCGCATACTGCTGACTGCACTCGTGTAAACGTGTGCAACGACACTGCCAGCTACCCCTGCGCTGTCCTCATCCGACGACGAACCTTTTCTCTTGAGAACTCTCTCCTTCGTGCTTACGCGGGCACACGTGTGTACGGGCATGGTATGTACAAGTTTACGCGCTCGTATACGTGATACAAAACGCCGTCCTCCTGTGCATTTTGCGTGCGTATCTCCGGCTAAATAGAGCTTTCCACTCGATGGAATTGAAAAGCCGTTTGTGTGTATGTACAAACGTATGCATGCATGTATTTAGGTACGAATCTATGTGCGTGCGTGCGTATGTGTGTGTGTGTGTGTGCGTGTGTGTGTGTGTGTGTGTGTGTGTGTGTGTGTGTGTGTGTGGTGTGTGTGTGTGTGAGCGCGCGCGCTCACCACGTGTCACCATTGCATTCGTCACGAATAAGCCGAAGTTGTTATACGACATGCACTCGGCCCATGCAGTTTTGAGATCGTGAAATATCTCTGAATAATATCAATAGACCATAACAAAATGCCACTTGAAATTGTTGAAATTGTTAAGGGAGACAGAAAATTGAGAAAATAATAACAGTAATGATGAAAGTGTAAAAAAAAAGAATTATATGTTGAACGAAATAAATGTATAAATATATATGAAAAGATGTATATATATATATATATGAAGCTTGAAGAAAGAGAGATAGAGAAGGATTGGAAAAGAATTAGCAAATGTTTGTTCATAATCGTCTGCAGATTTAAAAATTATTGATGAATTATCGAAGGAATTACTCTGCTTTACCATCTCGAAATACACTTTTCATTCATCATACATATCATCTAACTATAATTGTTCTAATTATACTTGTATACATTTTTAAACTTCGAAAGATTAAAAATTGTATGTAAAATTATTTTAAACTTGTACAAAAAAAATATGTACATCCCCCTCCTTTTAACACAAATTTAATATAATAATCGCTCTCATAAGTATTAATTATATGGAAAATTGGGCAAAATGAATTAATTATAAAGTTATAATATATCATAATATATTATAAAGATATTCTATGATATTGTATATTCTATACAAATTTTTTACACTTTTGATATATTATAACTTAGAAACTATCTATTATTGAATATTGTGCCTATAATTTTTGTTTACCATTATAAATTACATTATATGTAAAAACTACCTCATTTCACCAGAACTCAATTTTCTACATAATCACACTGAAAAAAGAATTAATTTGAATAAATATTTATTTGAATAGTTCAAAATAAATATTTACTCTGAATGTACATATATTTATTTAATACAAAAATTTTATGTTTTAACTATCATTAATTTAACTATCATTTTTTTAGTAAATATTTAATAAGTAAATGTTTACTTATGATTAGTGCTAATCAAAGAAATATGTATTAAGATTAAATAATTTTTTTTAATGTAGTGCGGAATCTCTTAGAATATCAAAGTTATCCTTCTCAAGATGAATACCATTTGTAACTGGTTAATTTAAATCGACGATGTGTTAACTAAATATTGGCGTGTACGAATACAGACGCGTGACACGTGGCACCCCACACGCGAAAATGAAAGCGGCAGGTGGCGGAAGCAAATCAACAGCCATCAAAACCTCGATGAGCGAAATTCGGGAGAGGAAGAGAGAGAAGAGACGGAGTACACATCGCAGCAAAACGCGAGCATTAGTCGAGCGATTACGTATTTAAATGCGGTTCCGGTGATCAGCTGCTGCCCATTTTTCGACAATAATCTCCAGCCGCCGGCTACCACGCGATTTCTCGCAACAGCAATGAACGAAAATCGAAACAAAACACGAGCGCGTGAGCAATTATGCGCCTTGACTGATTATAGGTTTACTGAAAACTGCTTTATTTTCAATACTGACTGCCATTTGTTGAAAAATTTTACAATGTATTTATAACATATTGCATCCTTATATATGTCTCGCGGAGAAATGAAAGAAATTTCAATGTTAAACTTTCCGTTCTGCAATCTGGATCTATTTTGACACAAACAAAATTTTACTCAAATTTCTCTGAAATAAAATAGTTCAATATCTCTTCCCAAAATATCTTGTTAAAAAAACTATTTGATAATATAACAGAAACATTAAAAATAATCTAGAATTTTTCCACATTTCTTGAAAACCTAGAACAGTAAAACTTGAATTGAACGAAGAGAGTAAAAATGTGGTTACAAACAACAAATACAAGAATAAACTTCCTAAAATATGTGTTTTCTACAGTAATAAAAATCTTTTGAATACGTATAATATAATTCTTCTATTCTAATGTAGTTAATTAACAGAAAAGATTAAGATCTGATATGTGTGATTACGGCAATGTTCAGGTGAAGAGTAAAATCATTCAAGTGATTTGATTTAATTGAAACTGACGTCGATTGTTCCCCGTTCGCCTCGAGAACTTCGAATTCAACGTGGATCCAAAAGAAATTTTTTTGGATGGCAGTTCATGTTATAAATAGACACGTATCTGTCGCCGCATCGCTCGAGATGATATCATCCCGACATTAATTCATCCGTTCGAAGAGCACGATATCTACACAGCGATGCATCCACGTGCAACGCCCCATTCGTGAAAGTGCAGCCTACTCTAAATAAACGAAACGTACACGCGATATTAGATACCGCACATTTCCATTATACCCTTGTAATACCGATGTAATATCTTGTAGCATCGACTTGCTAGTATCTATACAAGCGTGATGAAAAATTTTTCGAGATACACACCCGAAGATAGGCAAGCTCATTTCGTAAATCGTAATAATTGTAAATGAAAATTGTTCAAGTCTATCTCCTGAACAATTTTTCGATTAAATTATTCAAAAACTATGATTCTTCGCTTCCAAATCCAAAATTGGCAAAAATCATTTATCTTTTCGTGAAGATCCAAATCATTGCATTGCGTTAATAATTAACCTTCCATCAACTGTATGGAATTCTGCATCTTCCATCATCTTTCATCCCAAGTCTTATTTGAACTTCAGTGCAGAGTTTTATATTGTTCTAAACTGTACAAAAATCTGACAAAATTTTTGCATATTTGTAAAACTTTAACCACAAGTTTTTATTATCATAGTGATAACCTTTACCAGATTTTACTCACCTATTTTGTACAGATTTAAATTTGTCTGATAGAATTCACCAGAATTTTAACGGAATAAAAAATCGATTATGTCTTCAAAGTCCAAGTAGTCCATCCGACGAGGGTTTTAAGAGTCGAGGGTTAATGAAGCATTAGGAAATAAAGAAGACGCTTGATGGACAGCGCATTGTCTCGATATATACATTCCTCGATCGTTTTCGATCAATTTATAAAGGTAAGTATGAGATATTCAGATTGAAAGACCTATGATATGCACGAACGGAGGCTGCTTGGCTTACAATCATCGCATATCTAACAAGTTCGATTCTTTCTATCTGGACGAGAGAAGGAGAGAACATCTTGTGGTAGAGGAAAGAGATAGATAGAAAACTGATATCTCGTTCGAGATGAATCGTGCTGACTATTATTTTCTGAGGGTGGACCGTTGCACGCGCTTCGAACTCCGACTCGGAGTAGATAATTCTTCTCCCCCGCATTATCTATTATTTGATATCGAATTTCCGTGTCGAAGCGGAGTAAATAGTCGCGTATAAAATAGCTGATGCAAGATCTTCGAATCTTGTTCAAATCTTATTTGAATGCACTGAAAAAGAAATTTATTAAATCTTAATACATATTGTTTGAATAGTACTAAGCAAACATTTACTTACAGTAAATAAATATTTACTCAATAAAAAATGGTAACTGAATGAAATTAATATTTTTGTAACAAATAAATATATATTTACATTTAATAAATATTTATTTATTATTATTTATTAAAATTTAGTTTTTTTTTTCAGTATCAAGTTGGCTCTGCTATAATCATTCTTTTTAGAATCTTTACCTACTCATTTTTAAAAAGCGATAAGATGTTTATTAATTGTATTACTGCGAATTAATTCGAGAAAATAATAATACGTAAACATATCTATATGTATAATAGAATATAATAATAAATTATAAATAATATGTTACACGACAAGGAAATGTAAACTAGAAATTCATCGAGTATACAATATTCGTATCGATTAATAAGTTACATCTACAACTACGGAATTAAATCTGTTTAAGCAACTTGAGAAATTTGTTGATATACCCATACTTACTTAACAAAATTTAATTCTTTTAATTTGTTTTTTAAATCTTTAACAGAAATCTAACACTAAGCTAATTTATTACTGACAGTAACTCCAAATTTTTTAATATTTAAAATAAATAATTAATTGTTTTCTAAAGTAAAAATTGGCCAGTATTAAATTTCCGTAAGAAAAGTTAGAGGTAGGATAAAAAAAATTTGAAATAAGAGACTGAATTTTGTTAAATAAGTATGGGTTCGCGTGTATATGTAAGTCTCTCAAGTTGCTTAAACAATTCCAAAGTCGTGGGAGCAACTTGTATATGTTCCCAGCATGAAACTAACGAATCCGTCGGCGCGAAGAGGAGAAACAGCCGGTCGGCCAATAAGCGAACAAGAAAGACGAGAGAAACGCAGAAGCGAGGCCGGTAGCGTGTCCGACGAGCGTTTAAATGTTGCTGCCTCGAGACAGGCGGTAAGGACCCCTGGAACGAGCTAATTATGAAATTATGATAATATCCGCGTGGGGTCGCCGTTCCATGCCGACGATCGCCGCCGCCGCGCCGACGATCGTCGTCGATGCCGCAACGACCGCTTTAGTGTTCATTTTCGCCTCTGCAAACTGGAAAAGAATTGCGACTTAGCAAAATTGAGGAATCAAACCGCGACTCGCGCGTGCATCAGAGGATCATTCGCGGTGGCAGTGTAATCTATAAAGCGTCTTGATAACATTTTGTCTGGAGAATTGCAGGAAATTTATTTAAACGAAAGACTATCTTCGATCGTCTCCCATTCCTCCTTTACTGGCTTGCAAAAGACCCGACGTTTTAATTACGCTCGTGAAAACTCGAGACTCATCGCTTTATTTATTCCGAGACGGATGTCTACGACGATCGTCGCCAGCCTGCTGCGAATTATTATCAGACATCGTCTGTGAATATCGTAATACATAATGATGCAACAATATGCGAATAATGCTATTTATACAAGCAATTACAAAATAAAACTTGGCTATATATGTTTCATTAGAGTTCTTGTCGAGAAAGGAGAAGGCCAAGAGAAGAAGAAAGCTTCAAATATATATTTCCATCTTGTTATTACTATTAAATTCATAATATCAACTTGAGTTATTTTTTTTTAATCATTTCTGTAGGTTGCTTTTACTCACAATCAGTATGTCATTAATTTAACTAAAATAATGGAGTTAAGCAATTTAAGCAATTTAACGATATTAAGAATTTACACATTAAGAATCAGTGTAGATATTCATGCTCCTTGTTTTAAATTGTTTATTTATTGTTAATCCGAATTTTCTAATTTGTGTAAACAATTTTACTCAAGAAATGTATTGAATTTAACTCAAATTTAGTTTATTATTTACTAATTGTGTACGTTAATATTATCTACGTTGAAACTAATAGAATCATAGAAATGAATTGATTTACATTTTAATTTATAAAAAAATTAATTTTTCATCTTGTTATTTATGCTTAAATGAACTAGTTTTATTTTCTTTACTTTACGTTTTGATATATATAGAAGTTAAAAATAATAAAATGTTATTCAACTCAAAGGATTGAGTTACCATTGTTCGGATTGCTCCTTTGATATCTAACAGTGTGTTAGTTACTTACGTCTGGGACGTGAGTCTTTATAGAAAATTCAGACAAGCGGCGCATTCCGCGACGCGACGGGTTGCATTATTTCGCTTAACTCACAGATAAAAATAACAACAGGACGCGAATCGCGGATGCGTTCGCGTGACCGTCGGTCTCGGTTGGCTAGCTCCGCACCGCGCCATCCTGACTTCTTCAACCTCTACCATTCGCCTTTCCACCACCCACCCGATAGTCCCCCGGCCACGGCTTTCTCGTTGTTTCAGGCCATTCTCCAATTCGCCATTGCGGCTACCTACCTCGACCGCCATCTCTCCGCGTCATCGTGAGCTCTACCGTTTTTCGCAAAGAAACAGCGAGCTAAATTGTGAGCGTTAACACAAAACCGAGAAATTTCGTGAAGAAGAAACTGAAACGACAATAAATTGAAATAGTAATAAAAGTCAGATATTTTTCTTCGGATGGTGAAGGAATGCAATATAAGGTTGATATTAAAATATTCTACAAAAGATGCACAAAAAAAATTTTGTTGAAATATCAAAACATTTAGATAAAGATTTGAAAATAATTTTGTTAAATTATCAAAATAATTATGTAAGAATCTAGATGACTAATGATGCAAAAAGTTTTGACATTCTGGCAACCAACGAGCATTCTATATAATTATTTTAATCCAACGATATTATTTTCAGATCTGTATCTAACTAGATTTTTAGATTATACTTTAACAAAAAGTTCTTTCCGAGCGTTAGCTTTAAGCCGAAAGAAATTGATCAATCATAGTGGATTATTCTTCTCATTCGACTGTGATTGGTCAATTTCTTACGACTTAAAAAAGTTCTTATAATATTACACAGTAGTCTCTATCTTAGACTATATATAGCTACAAAACGAATAAAACGACAAATATATTCTCAATGTTCAAATTTGCGCTCAATGCGCAAAAATATTCATGATAATAAATTGAAAGGCGCATGGAATATTCTATTAAACTTCGAAAGATCAATTAATAAATTTTTCCTTTCCTGCGGCTTTTCGCGAAAACAAGAATTTTCTCGCGAGTCTTGACAGATCTCACGTAATCAATTATTTTGTTGCATCCCGATACAAATATTATCGACGTTTCTTTGGCTAAGCGAGGTTCGATGCGTATCGTGGAAAGAGGTGAAACTGTCGTGAAAAGGAGGTTTCGTGCGCGCGGGAGTCTCTTAACCGGAAAGGTTTAACAAAACCTAAAGTATGTTGCGAGCTTCTCGAGTACTTCCCGAGTACCTCCTCACCCTACCAGGGTGAAAGATGACTTATCGATGATGCAAACACGCGGAAACGGACATGCACCGCACGCTCAACAGCCCTCGTCTCCCTTCGCCCTCGTATACCTTCTCTCCATTCCTCTCCATTTCTCTCCTTCTCTCCCCGCACATTATGTAAAGCGCGACGGTTTATTTCGGCACGAGAGCCACGTCTAGGTTTATCAGATCGCGTGCTCACGAGCCACCAGGCCGAGCTGTACGATGTAGGCCAGCTCAGCCCTGGCTGACCACATCGTCGTCGTCGTCATCGTCGTCATCATCGTTCTCGTTCTTGTCGAGCGTTGTTGTCGCCGTCAGTTGTGCTCACCTTAGACGATTAAGCGCCCAAAGAGCATTTTTCAAACGTCCCTCCATAAAATGTGCCACGCGCTGACCGCGAATGATCGATGGGCATCGTCGATTCGAACCGAGGTTTCATCCAAGGCTCGTAAGTTTAAGAAAAAAAAAAAAAACAGTCGACGTTTGTCACGGACTCGTGTACAAAAGAATTACGTTTCGGAAAAATGAAGTATAAAGTACTCAAGTATTCTTATAAATATACAGACAAATAATCGCTGTATTATTCATAATTTTAACGGGATGCGAAATAAAACACGGACGCAATTTCTTGGAATTTTAGACAAACGATATTAATAATATGTCGAGAGAAGAACTGAAGAGAGGAAAAAGACTCGAGACGTTTACGAGAGAAGCCGCAATAAACTAAACCACGGTTGCGGTTGGAAGAACCAACAAACGCGTTTTTTACAGCCGGCGCTTTGTATATCCGTTCCGCCGCAAAATCGTTTGCACTGCCTATCATTTCCATATTATTATGGCTCTTCACCTGTTCCCGGATGCCCCGAAGGGTCTCGTGGCATGGCCTACAGCAATACTTGATTCTCCTAGCCAGTGCCTCACGAGGCTGCTTCGATTTTGCAGTCAGATTATCTTAATCGCTTTCTGACGTACGATGACCGCTTAATAACAACAAAGCAATAAGAGGCGCATTATCTAGGATTCCACGTAACACGAGTCTTCGTATTCTTTCATTCTTACACGCTTAATAATTAACAATGATTTTATTAATCACTCTGAGAACAGAAGCTTTCTACTAAAGAAAAAACTTAAAGAAGACTTTGTTTTCTAAGAATTTTCAAGATTGATGAATTCCATTTTGGCCTAAAAATTCAAAAATTCAAATTTCAAGAAATAATCGCTCGGTTTTAGAAGATTCTTGGTATCACCGAATTTGAATATAGTCTAAAAAATGTGAATTTCAAAACGACAGTAATCAGTGAAGAAAGATTTAATGTCACAGGACTTATAATCAGAGTTTGGAAATCAGTACTAATTGTTTGTGTAGCAATAATGAGCTTCAAATAAAGCAAAATTTGAAACTTGATATTACTTTGCAATTAAAAAATTCCCTAAAGTTGAGTTTTATGACAACCAGATTTTTTTGAGATTTTATCCGCCACAATGAATCCAACATTTTTATTTCTGACTTCGGAATAAAATATTACCAAGTTACCTTATAAGCCAAATTTCATAAAAATCAAGCGAGCAATGTACAAAATAAAAGAGTGTGTCCAAACGGACACGCCCGTCCATAAAGAATTAATCAGTATATTACCGCGACAATCAGCAGAATGTTTTTTTTTACAATGTTTTATTTTACAACTGTTAGAAATTTCCTTCACTGAGATAAGAATATTCCTATACATTTAAAACGTATGATCCAATCAGCGTGAAGAAAAACTTGCAACAGTTACAAAATAAATTCTGCTAAATGCGGCCAATATCTGCCAAAATATGAGAGTGTAGAAAATATTTGTTCTCCCTTTACAAGATATATTAACAATAGCAAATGCTACACGTCGCTTAGCTGAATGGATTGACGGCATATGCGATAAACAAAAGCGACACACGATAAAAATATGCACGAAGCGCGTTCGCGAGTTTCCATATTTTCCAACATGCGACAACGCGACGCGACGCCTTGTCTGTTCCATTATCAGAGGAAAAAGGTATATTCGCACGATCCTGTTGCGTAGCGAAATCGGAGCGCGTTGCGACGCGACAGTTACATATTATTCGCGCGCAACCTTTCATTACATGTCTTTCCATTCTACTCCACGGACATATTATTGGCACGTGTTTCCATTAGCTTTATCGTGCGTCCCTATCGGCCGTATAGGTAAGTCCTTCTTTTTATTTCCACCCGCCGTCATTCGTCATGCGACGCACGTCAAAGCGCGATTGCCGATTGTTGCCAGTATGTTTTATGTAAATGCGTAATATGGAGAAGGCAGCGGAAAGCGCGACTGCCATAGGAATGTCTCAACATTTCAGAAAATTTGTTTGCTCATTTTCTCACGATGAACTAGTTGGAACTGAGTTTTTACAGAAATTTTTACTGAATTTTTACTGAATTTTAAATTTCATCAACTATTCCGCATGGAAAAAATGATTTTATTGAAAAATTTAGCTAAATACAAATAAAAATAATTCGGACCATCAAAATAATTTTGTAGGAATCTCAAGAAACATGAGCAATACTATAAAAAATTCACATTTTAGTTAAATCTACATAATTATTTTGATGCTTCAATAAAATTATTTTCAAATTTAAATCCTAAAATTTCAACAAACCATTCTTTCATGCAAGGAACAATAGTATTCCAATCTCTTGAGTTCTATTATTTTTAAGGTCCCTGCTATGTTTAAGGTTCGAATCCTGACTGAGGTAATATTTTTCGCAATAAGTTTCTTTCTTTCTAATCTAATTTAGGAAGGTTTATTAGCGTCTCAGATTGTTTGTGTTGAAAGTTCGACACAATCACTTCTGAAATAAATTTGATTTAATAAAGAATATATAATGTATTATTTGAAACATCTAACTTTGACCGATCAAGGCGTTCTCTACCATAATTTATGTTATTTTTAACTTCCACGTAAAATATAAATCAATCGATTTCTGTTAGTTAATTTCAAAATAAACATCATCCATTAATTTTAAATCCATTAATTTTTTAATCCATTAACTTTTATTAAATTATGCATTTAATAAGTAATAAATTAAGTTTGAGTCAAATTTAGTATATTTTCTTGAGTTAAATTGTTATTAATTGTATTTAATTCCATTGTTTCAGTTAATGAAATATTGGATAGAAGTGACGACATATATATATATATATATATATATATATATATATATAAATGATTAAAAATAACTCAAATTAGATATAATTTGATATTATAATTTTAACAGCGCATATATATTCGAATATTAGTCTGATAAATTTAAAATAGCGATCGCACGGATACTTGCAGTCCTATATTCTCGTCAAAAGCGCGAATAATGGATCGCGCTTTTTAGCAACGAAGGATGTATCGATATTTTCGATCAAACGGCAGTGCGGACGCGCTAGGTGAAAAAAAAGGCACTTTGCCATCGCCGACGAGAGAAAAGGGTGAACCTTATTTAAATAATAACGTCGGTGGCTGCGCGACTTTTAAGAGCTGCCTGTCCCATTCCGCCTTACATGGCATGACAAGATTAGATAAAATGCTCCTACAGAGGCCCGCGCGCCTCCGGAGCGGATCGGCGCGTTTCGCTTATATCACTTCGAAAAGGCACTTTATTCCTTATTCAAATTAGTTAAGGCTGCTTTGAATACAAGCGGGGCGTGCGTGGCAGCGCGCTCAAATATCGGCCGGCGGCATTAAAATACAAAAGGATTTTCGGAATGAGCGGATTCAGGACGCGCTGCGCGCCAGCGACGGCTTCCGGAGGAAATCTGCCAGCTCGCTTTCACCCCGGCGCTCAGACCGCGACAGCACAATCGCGATTATTTATTACTTCGCACAATTAAGAACTAATTTCTCTTTGGGCGTTATCATTAGCGTTAGATCAGTTTGGAATAAACATAATATAAAACTGACATTCGGGAATAGGTATATATATTCGTTGAAAGACATATAGTATGTGCTATTATGTATAACATAACGGTAGAAAATTGTATTCAAAGAGAATGTCCAGAAAATAATAAAGCATATATTATATTCTGTATATAGAAATATTAATTTTCTCTCTCTCTCTCTCTCTCTCTCTCTCTCTCTCTCTTGAAAAAATATAGCTATTGGATTGTTCGAAAAATTCGTGTCGATTTTGAAGGAAAATTGAAACGCAGAAGATCTAAATTTTAGTATACATTTATTAAATTATATAAGTGCCATTCTGTTCTACAATCTTTCAGGCAACTTGAAAATTCCTTCCAGAATCTCTCAGATTTTTCAGCGAAAAACTTTTCTAAGTGATTTTTTACCTCGACCAAAGAGTTGAAGCTTTTTCCACTAAGAGAATTTTGTAATAATCGAAATAGGTGGAAATCAGAGGGCGCGAAGTCTAATGAATATGGTGGATGGAGTAGAACATCCCAACCGAGCTCCAACAACTTTTGTCAAGTTATCAAAGACATATGAAGCCGCGCATTGTCCTGATAAAACATGACGCCCTTCCAATTCGCTATTTCTGGACGTTTTTGTTCAATTGATGTCTTCAATTCGTCTAATTGGGAACAATGCTTCTCTGAATTTATCGTCTCGTTGTTTGGTAAAAGCTCATAATACAGGATCCCTTTCCAATCCCATTAGACACAGAGCATGATCTTCTTTGGATGAAGACTGGCTTTTGGGGTGGCTAAAGGTAGTTCATTCCGCTTTCCAAGATCTTTTTCGCTCAACATTATTGTAAATGATCCATTTTTCATCCCCCGTCACTACTTACTTCAAAAATAATGTCTCCTCGTTGTGTTTATAGAGCGAATCGCAAATGGAAATATGATCCATCAGATTTTTCTCCGATAAATCGTGGGGAACCCATACATCAAAACAGTTTATGTAGCCAAGCTTCACAAAATGTTCATGGATGGTGGATTTTGACATATTCAACATTTCTGCTAATTTACGTGTCGTATAGCGTGGGTTGTTCTCGATCAGTGTTTTAATCTGATCTTCAGCTGTGGTTTTCTTGATCTTCAAGGTTGAAATCACCAGCTTTAAACCTAGCAAACCACTTCCGCACAAGCTACAGCACCTTCGCCATAAACAGCTTGTTTGCCGCTTGTGTGGCATTTTTGCCTTTCCGGTAAAAGAAAGGCGTTAAATGCTTAAAATGCATTTTGTTTTCTTCCATATTCAAAGGCGTATAAAACTGACAAAAATTAACGTATCGCAAATTTTTTTCCAAGTATGCCTGAAGTACCGTCTTTTACGATATATACGCATGTCATTTGTTTTCAATCGTTCTGATATATTCAGATCTGTCCTTACGCCATCTACCAAAAATCGACACAAACTTTCCGAACAACCCAATATATAATTTTCCTCACAATAATCTTTTTTCTTAATCATTTTTAAATAATTAACCGCTTTACGAAATTTCTCTCCCTTTTTAATTATATAATAAAAACTTATAGAATGTAAGATAATTTCAAAAAATATACCAAGAATGAAACATGAATAATTCCCGATTTATAAGAGTATTAAAGTAGCTTGTAAAATACAAATTAACTCTCCAATTAACCCGAGTACCCATGATCACTTATGGTAGGTGATCAGTAGTATTTTCCAGTGGAATATAAAAAAAAGAAGCCAAAAAGCCTAATTAAAATTCTTAATTCTTATATTTTCACGCACTTTATTCACGAGCATTATTCACTGCGTGAAATGTCCTTCAAGGTCTGTCAAGCTCACGACACGCAACAAGATTTTGGATCGTTGGTGAAACAAAAGAGAGGAATACAACGAAACCTTGGCCTCGATGGAAGACAATTTTCCCAAGAGGGGTGAAGCTCAATCGGCGGTCTGCGAAATTCGCAAGTCTGCGAAAGAGGTCTGGGCTTCTTAACGAGGGCCTTCGGCCGCGCGAAAGTTGCCACATAGGAAGAATGCGCGCGCGTTGCATGCCATGGCTTAAACGCAGGGAAACGCTCCTATCAGATAGCATTCGGCTTCGAACCGTGCGTGCACCGTACCGTTCCTTTTCGTACTGCTTTCGGAAACAGCCGGTATTACGTATGGTAATTTTCTAATTGCTTTATTTCAATCGCGCGGCACCCGCTCCCTCCCGAAACAACAAGAGTGCGAAACAGTATTTTGCCCATTTCCATCAATGTAGATTAATTTTAATCTCGGTTCAACTTACTCTTCATCTTTTTCTCTTTCTCTACTTCTAAGAATTAGAAAAAGATAAAGAGTAAATTGAACTTAGATTTTAATTAATCTATTGGTGAAAATAGTGTATTTGTTCTTGTTACAGATCCATTTCCATCTAAAATTTTTCTTCAAAACACGAAAAGAATGATTTTTTGACAAAAGAAAAATTTGCTGAAAATAATTTTGTTGGCATCAAAATAATATGAGAAATTATAAATGAATTAGTAATACGGTAAAAAATTTTGATCATATAGTAATCAGTTTCCAACAAATTATTTTCAGATCTGTATCCAAAAAAATTTTAGATTTTTCAAAATCGTTTTTTTGTGCGGCATTATTAGTAATAATAAAATGAACAAGAGAGTAATATAATTTAATAAATGGCGAAACAAATATTACAGATATTAAAACAACATATTACAGATAAAAAGCGCATTCGTCGTTATGATCAAAGAGTTCGTCTTTTATTAATGTTACAATCATACCCGTTCCGCTCTGTTCCACTCGATGGTCGTATACGTTACACTTGTGCGCTTGTGATCTGTTGTATGCGCTTCGTATCCTGTTACCATACGAATACAGACATCATATATTCTCGTGTGTTTCACGAAAGCACGTATTCAATTCTTAATTACTATGGTGCAACAAAATCTACAGCAATATTTTTCAAACATAATGAAAGACGCGCAATTTGTCTCTAACTCGATTTCCTAATTTTATATCCAACCACTTTCTCTTTTATGAAAGAGAATTTATAAATAAGAAGCAGTATATACATAATGAAAGCTGGATTCATTAAGAATCTATTTTAAACTATGGGAATAAAAGTAAAAGTCTACTAGGACTTTGATCTCAACGCGACATCTTTCTTCTATCTTTCTATCCTTCCTTCCATCAGCATAATAACACATCAACGTAATTGACACGTAAGAAGAAAAGACGAAAGCGGTATAAGAAGAGTCCGCTGTTCATGCAAAGAACTTTGCTTTGCACACTTACGGAGCCAATCGACACCTCGACTCGCACCGGGGGATACACGGCGGATTGCTTGAATTATGGATGGCCAGCCTCTTTGTCGGGAGTCGATACGCTTGCAAGGCGGATTGCGAGTTTAATGATCACATACGACTGATAATTCGCGCAGTCTCGGGCTTAAGATTCAGAGGAGTTGAGAGGAAAGAAGGTCTATGTCGCATCGGCCAGCGAATGCCTGTCGGGCATGGATGATGCGGGAGTAACGATCGAGCAAGCAGGGAAGCAAGAAAAACAGAGGAGCTTCATGTATCGTGGAAGATTTTCGAGAACGATTGTCCGGAGTGCCACTCTCGCTCACTGCCAGCGAGCAGCAACGAGAGGAAGACTGTTTACTCCTAAGGTTCTGAGAAATGTCATTTATGAAGCCTGTCTATCTATTTGACGCTACCGAGTCGAACATACCGAGTTACTAACGCGAACACCGTCATCGCGAGTCCAAATTGTCCTCCGGGGAGATACCGTCGCTCGCGTGATGCCATTACGACGATACGCTGCTAAACGTGAAATCGAAATATGTTTCTGTTAACCTTCAAATCCCAGGAGAAATGCAGAAAATAGTTTACGGAAAAAATATAAAATAAATTACGATATTCACGGAAAGAAACGATTTTACTGAAGTATCTAAAAATTTAGCCAGATACGGATCTGAAAATAATTTTGTCACAAAAGAATTGTACTCAAACTAAACTTTGATAGAATGTCAAATTTTTTTGCAGCATTGCATGAATTTTTTCTACATAATGTTTTTATGATAATATTGAATAAAATTATTTCTAAATCTGTATATTTTTAATATTTTAATAAAATCATTCCATGCATTTTAATTCCGTTATTACAGAAAAAAGATCAACAATTCTGAAATGTTATACCTACACAAATTTAAGGAACTTATTTGAAGTTAAAACAAACATAAGTGTCATTTTTTACAGTTTTTCAAGAGAAAAAAAAACTTTTCTTGAAAATAAAAACTTTCCAAAATTCTATGAAAGGATTACCGTAATATCTAAAGACATAAGCAATCAGTCTCTACAAAAAATGTTAATTAAGTAACTCTAATTAAAAAAAAAATTTCAAAACGATGAAAGTCTAAGTAAAATGCAAATCAAAACATTATAAATTCAAATAAAAATGTAAGTAAAAACGTTGTAAGTTTAAGTAAAAATACCATTGCACAATAGACTTACAACGTTTTAAGTTGCACTAGCCATTTTTCTCTGCTTATAGCAGCACTTTCCACGCCAAACATTAGTACATGTAAAACACAACACTTATAACCCATTCATAAAATAAGATACATTTTCATAATTTTGATATAACATTTTGCCCTGGCACGCCATTTAATTACCTAACAAATAGTGCTTAGACTCTGTTTAAAGCTGTTCGTACAAGGCCGTTTGGAAGTTTAAAACACATTTCTAAACTTCATCTTTGCATGGATCTTGTCGTAGCGGCGATTACGATCACCGACACGTTAATGCATAACGTTCCGTATGTGGAGAGCGCCATGACACTAGGAAAAATTGTATTTACCACTTGCTTATCTCGACTCATCTTATCTGTATATACCGTTCTAACGTTATAGCATTCGCTGATGAGCAAAATGTGCGCCACAAATTATCGGCGGCCTTGACACTACCTCGTACAATGACAAATAACGATGCGATCGATTCGTATTATTTCTTAGAATCACGCATTAAACACACACGCAAGTAACAGAACCATTCGTGCTACGGGCATTATTAATTATAATTATCGATTTATCCGTTACATATCGTAAAATTTAATTATATACTTTCCGACACTCATTTCTTATTATTATTCATTGAACAATTATGCAATAAACTGCTATGTATATTAACTCAATTCTCTAATAATAAACACATAAACGGTGTTCTCATTATGTGTCAATTATTTCTTGTGATTTAAAATATCTTTATGCAAATTATAATAATCACAGCTTCTTCGAATCTCAAAACCGGATACTCAAGAAATTTATCAAAAACTTATAAACGATCTCTATGCTTCCATGCATTCAGGAAAATATCAATACCACTTCGTGTTTTTGAAACACGAAGCGCTGACTCAAAGAGATGTAATACAGGATACGTTGTATTTAACAAAAAAAATAAAAATTGACCGCTCGCTCGCGACGCAATTATTTGCAACAAACTCAACGCAAGCGGATGCTATTTTCACGTGCGCAAACGGACGAGGTAATGTGAATGAAATCACGCGAGATCTCTTCGTTAGTTCGCGCCAAGCAACGTGCTGCCATTCACCAATTTAGCAACGTTTGCGCCGTTAAGACGAAGCGTCGCAGCTTATGCAATTACAGCAATTAATAATTGCACGTCCGTTGTGTGGAAATCGTCCCTCGCACGAGATATCTAGTCAGCATAGTCGAGAAGAAAGAAATAAAGGAGAACAGGAGGGGTAGGAATCAGACAGATTCCAGAAGCTAATTTTCAATCTCTAATTCGCCTGTTTATTCTCGCGATCTTCTCTTTCTTTTTTAATTGTTTTACGCAAGCATTATTAAGCGACTAAGAGTCGCGCGCGCGAGCTTCATGGAAATTTATGTTAATCCGCGACCGGTAATTACGCTCGTAATCAATTCTCGAGACTATCGCATCTCGCGGTCTCCACCTAGGCAATACTATTTCGCTGGCATTTTTTAAAATGTAAGCATCACTGTGCAATATTATCCTGTTTAAATGCAAACGTGCAATAATTAATTCCTGATAAAAAAAAAATTAGTTTAGATCTATATAAATTTTAATTAATATTTAATGAATCCGTACATAATCGGACAGATGATTAATGCCTTGTGAGCAACTATTTTTTTAAATCATAAGGAAAAAAATCTGATAAATTAAAAATAAATTCTATAATTTCTTAAAAATATATAAATATATAAATAAATGTATATAAATATATATTTTACAAATGTATCATACATATTTAAAATTTATAATTTTAATTTATATTTTATATCGCAAATTATATATAATATCTGGATTAGTATATAAAATCTTTTAGGTAATTAATTTATATGTTTATTTTCATTTTCAAAGTTTGCAGATTTAATTATTGTATCTTCGATATTGAAGATATTAAAATTCAAGAAAGAAAGTGGAGAGCATTAGCAAGGCAAAGTCGTAATGCATCGACATGACAGCGCTGACTACGAGGTACAAAAAAGCTACGGCAATTTGCCAATCAAAGATCACGGAGGCGCGAAACGCCTCGCATACCGCGTCGACAAATACGCCTTGGTCGGCCGAGACAAAAGGTGCTAACTCAAGAAGGCAGCGGGTTAAATCGGTGCCCCACGAGTTCCGATCCCCAGCACCATCAGTGGTAGTGGCGACGACTACCTTCACACCTATCGTATATTTTCTTCATTGTAACTCTCCGTTGCGACTCTTGTCGCCTCAACAGTGCGGTATTCGCGGAATGAAGGTGTTCAGAGTTCTTAAGTCCTATCTTTCTTCAGACAAAAAAGACGGCGCCTGAAAGTAAGGGCTCTGCTCATTTAAAGGGATTTCTCTCGAAAGGACATTCTTCTCTCGCAGCTCATGACATCGCGATTTTCCTTATGCCAAAACGTGACGAAATTATCTCTTCTATAAAATTTCGAGACTAATTGGTAATTTTAATAAGTTATTTTTGAATCTACAAAGGAAAATTTACAAAGAAGGTTTTGCTAAAGTATCTTAAATTTAACTAGACATAGATCTAAAAATAATTTTATTAAAGTACCAAAATAATTATATAGGACGGTCAAGCTAATTGCTAGTATATCAAAATTTTTTACATCATTGCTGAGTTTTTCTATAATTATTTTGATAATTATTTTGATTTGTCTCTAGTTAAATTTTTAAATATTTCAACAAAATCATTTTTTCCGTATATTAACCTACAATAATGCAACGAATTATATATATATTTCAAGAGAGAATAAATCTTCTTTTCCCTCATATAGGATTATAAATATATAACCTATAATAGTTAAAATAATAATCAAAATTAATAATGAATAATTTAAATAATAAATATTAGTAATATACCCATAAATCAATTAATTTCTTATTATTATAATTAATATAAATAAAATAATAGGACAAATATAATACATAATTTGATTTATAAACAACAAAAATTTCCTTCGAGCTCGTCTTATTCCGTTACATCCCTGAAAATAACTGTCAATTACTAGTCTATACACACGGGAGAAACCAGTTTTAGTTGAATCAATTAATTTCTTACTTGGATGTGGGTAAATTCTTCTCCTTAGTTTGATGTAAATAATTTATTTAAAACAAAACATTATTGTAACATTTTATTTGTTTCTGATAAACAAAAGTTTGTCGAATATCAATATTTAATAAAACAAACAAAATGTTACAGTATTTAAATATTTTGCTTTAACTAAATTATTTTATCACAACAATAGATTTATTTGTCCATATTCAAACAAGAAATTAATTATTTCAACTAAATGGATTTCTTACACTCAGAGAAAGGTTTCTTCGATTCAAAGAAATTCTTTACTATACGGTTAAAGAAAAAATTTCTTTGATTTAAACATTACTTTTTTAAATCAAATAAAAAAATTTATTTGATTCCAAAAAATGTTTAAATTAAAGAAACGATGTTCAAATCAAAGAAATTATTTCCATACAGCAAAGAAATATTTCTTAGAATTGAAGAAACCTTTTTTTGAGTATAGTACAAAAAAAAACAATCTCAACAAAAGAAAATTGCTCGGAAATGATAGGAAAATGTGCAAATGTTATTAGTAGAAAAGGAAAAAACCTGCGTCATATACACTTCGCGCATGCACTAAGTTCCATCCGAAATTCGCATTTAAATTAAAAGTGACACGACGCAAGATAAATTCTGGTTGCAAACGCGAAAGATACAAATATACTTTGCGCGGTTGCGCGTGCACGCATGTCGAGCAAGGTGCATGGTAGGTGCAAGAAGGAAGAGACAACGCATGCAGACGATCGTATGAAAGATAAACGTCTCGGAAACAGCTCCTTCGCGAAAATTCATGCCGTCGGTCACGTGCGAACGCGGCCGTTAATTGAACGATTGACGCTTTCGTGATCGCACTCAATCGCAATTCCGAATATGGCACGGTGGGTAGTAGCGTGGAATGCGAAAGAGGGAATAAATCGGCACTAAAGCTCGTAAAACGACTCGTTAAAGATCATTCGCAGATTAAACGGAACGAAACGAATGGTTATGATTAACGCGCGAGATGTTCATTCCATTGATCGATCTCGCATCCCATTCGTCCGCCATGATTTCTTAAAGTCGAACTTGATGTTCGTAAATTCCAAAATACACTTGACACATTTAATCTTTAGAGAAGATGTATTTTTTCCTTCAGTAAAACTTGTTATAATTCGTTATTTCATTCTCGCTAAAATTTTTGAAGTGGTCTTCATCCAAAGAATGAAAATTGAAAAAGACTGACTCAATTTTCAATTTTTAAGAATAAGATTTCACTTTTCAAAATGACGATTCAAAAAGTTTTAGAGAGTTGTATTTTTTGCCTCAAACTATACAAATACTGTTTCAACGTCATATAATGGTTTTTCCATCCCATGTGTAAACACTTTAAAAAATATAGATGTGAATTTAACTCATGCGATGTCTATATAATTTTTACTGTGTTAATATTAACACCAACATAGATTCAAATTTCTGATATTTATGTTAACACCATCATGATGTGGAAATAATAACAAAAATCTGAATTTTTTATAATATAAATATTTTAGGTGTGTGACTGAAAGACTTATGTAAAGTTTCATTGAGCTTCACCAATTAGTTTATAACAAATAAATATTTTGTTTATTTACTGAACAATTAATGTCTACTTCTCGATGTAACTTTACATAAATATTTTTGAATTGATAAAGTACTTATATAAAAAAAAAATGAAATTTTTATCATTATTTTATAATACATTTTCATATATTTCCATTAGAGTACAAATTTAAAAAATATTACTTTTTTGTTGAAATAATTTTTGATCCAGATGGTCAACTATCTCTAATCTTTTTGTATTATTTTCAAATACAATTTAGAATAATCTGTAATTTTTTCAAGTAATTCTTAACATATTGCATTTGCCTTATCATCTCCTTAAAACCTGTGATATTAAATCACTTTGGTATTAATACTAACACCAATACAATTATATATTACAGAGAATTATATATTACAGACATCGCTACTTTTTAGAATGAAAGTTAATCATTTTTCTCTTTCATCAACGTATTTTCTTCGTGTATAAGTAAAAAATAATTAATATACGTTCACGGGCGAAATCTTGAAGCAGCTTGAATTTTTTGGCTGCAAATCTTCGTGATAAAAACGAGCGACGTGACGCGCTGGTTGGCTCGGATCGCAGCTCGGTCAGAGGAGGAAGTGCTCCTCTCCGGGGTGGTGAGTGGCCGCGGGGCACTCTTTCGAAAAGTCTCTAGCGCACACACCGTCCGTCGCCGTCCGTCCATTCTCCCCAAGTGCAAGTGCTGAGAAGCAACGACCGGGAACGGAGGCAGCAGCGGCTCGGGTTCAACCGAAGTTAGCATCTGCTCTCTGGGCCTCGTAATATGCGTGCTCGATATCACGGCGCGGGATCTCAGATGCGTGTTGGCGATATCACGCACTCGTGCACGCGTCTCCTCACCGGCTCGGCGCGGCGCGTCGCCCTTGTGCCTCTCTCTCTCTCTCTCTCTC
>NW_017259331.1:1439574-1447130 GCF_001594045.1 Atta colombica | reverse complement strand
CTCTCTCTCTCTCTCTCTCTCTCTCTCTCTCTCTCTCTCTCTCTCTCTCCCTCTCTCCCTCTCTGTCTTTCACATTCTGTTTCTTCCGCTATCCTCACGTACGAACGAAATCGTTCGCTCTCGCTACCGCGGTCGACCGATTCGCGCGCTAGTTCATCCAGGAAGTAACAGTAGAGAAAAGACAGAAACTACGTCGAGAGAGATGCTATAAATTCTGCGGCGATGGAAACCGCCGTAGAATTCATGGCGAGGATTATTCGATTTATTTATTTATTTATTTTTTTTTCAAGCGAGGAGCAAAGAAGTAACGCGGCCTGGTTGGCTGATCGATAAATCACGAAAGAAACGGACGGGCCCGATCGTTGCTTTCGACAGCGGGAAGTGCGTCCGTGTGCGTTAATTAGTAACGGTTTTACCGAAGGGCCCGCTGCCGACGACGCGACGGTCAGTACTGCAGGTTCCCCGACCCCTTCGCCCTACTTCCGCCGCGAATATATTACCGGGGTGGCCGTTTTTTGTCGCGACGTTTCATTAAGGAACACACGGCACCATCGTTTCCTCTTTTCTCCCTTGTTCGCCCCTTTCGAACTCCATTGGAACCCGCTCTCTCCCTCATCCTGTCCAAACTCGACAGACAATCGCTGATTCGCGTATTCGCGAACCGCAACTAATCCGTTTCCTCGGAATAGCCGAGTTCTTCAGTTTGAAAAACGAATGTTAGCTTTTAACCATCGCGATTAAAATCAAGTCGCCAAAAACGATCCTATTCTTATGCTATAAGAGATTCCGAGATAATATCTCTATGCTAATGATATTTGTACTCACTATGAATGATCGAGGCTTAAACGAAAGGAATTAAAGTGCTTTCTCTGTTAAACATATCTTGAGACTCCTGAGTAGTTCCCGCGGTCGCTATAGAAGCTATCCTTATCCTCCTTTCTCTCTCCTAACAGTCAATAAATAGTTGTGAAAGGTACATAAAGTAAAAATATATTATGCATGCGCATTACATGCTGGTAAATGAACTCAACTTTTTATGACTATTTATTGATTGTCAAAGGAAGTAAGGATATATTCAGGATAATATTTTCGGTCCATTTTTCTTAAAACGATCTCATTTATTTTATTCAAATTTTCTTTATTTACAAGAAACTTCGACGAGTCATTTCTCACTTATGATCTTATATGACCGCGAAAATTACTCAAGAATCTTAATTAGAATTGTCAATTCTTCATCCTAAAATTCCCTAACTTTTTCCCTGATTTTCAAAAAAGTTTCGTAATTTTTCCAGACTTTCAATAATATTTTAAAATTTGTTATATATTCAACCTGATTTTGAAACTATAAAATATTTGGTTCAAAGGTCAATTTAATATAACATAACACGGAAAGTACTAGTTGCATTTTTAATTGTTAAGTTGGAAGTTTCTCAAGACTGCATAAGTGTGATGTACGTATATTAAACTTCTTTAAAGCCAAGAGTTTTAATTTTTTCTAGAAAATTTTGCAAAATTCTCTGGCTTTTCCCTGATTTCTCTAACAACTGCCTGATGAAATGATTCTACACGATCAATAATACTGTCAGTATTGATAACGTTTTTTAGGCTTTCATAAATATTATTTTCAAAGATACCAGAAGGTTTGCGGGTTATCGCGTGTTTTTATCCATTGTTAACGTCAACGTTTCGCGAACTTTGCTGTTCACTTCATCAACGCGAGAAGCGCATTAATATTGTCAGTATTAACAAATATTGACAACATTACTGATTATAAATAGTTATAATATTGATGTAGAATACTAATAGTGAACTAGATCTTAATTCTCGCGCATTAAATCCATATCACTGTGTATATCACAGTATAATAGATAATGTACGTAAAACTAAAGTAAAATAATTAAATTTCGCTCGTTTTTTGCAAAGCAAAGTGTAAAGAAATGAAAGTCTGAATCGAGCAGTAATAAAATTTATAAAAAGTAATTCAGTCGCATACAATATTAATATGAAAACAAAGTAAAAACTTGATATGATAAATCGTACGTTTAGGAATTCACAGGTTCTTCTTCAGGTTCATAAAAAACAGTACATGATAATATAGATGAATAATCTTACGGTTCGCGAAACATAGTGTGGTATTGTTGTAAGGAATCGATCCTCCTGTTTCTATGTGAATTGTTGTTTTTATGTGAAATGTTACAACATTGTAACACTTGCGCACAACAGTATAAGACGAATGTGTTGGTAAGGTGCTCCTGTTTTTTCAGTTTACAAGATTATCCATTTATATTATCATGTACCATCTTTTATGAATCGCTGAAAAAGGACCTGTGAGTTCAGAAACGTACGACTTATCAAGTTTTTAATTACTTTGTTTTCATACTAACATTGTATGCGAACTAAATTATTTTTTATAAACTTTATTACTGCTTGATTCAGATCTTCTAATTTCTTTAAAGTAAAATATATTATTGTCAATAATACTGATCGTATAAGATTGTAAAATAATACGGATGGTAAGGTTGCAAAAATATTAAAAATAATGATGCATGTTGTGTGGTTTAACTAATTTAATGTTACTAATCAATATTATTGACTGACTGTGTAGGATCAGTAATATTAAATCTTAATAATTAACAAGAACAAATGTAAACACAAATTGTGGCGAACATAATTTGCCAACACTTCGGTATTGCTGCCGATTACCGTAAGAAATATGTAAAAATAGAGCCGGAAAGAAATGAAGACCGGCTACTGTGCATGCAGAGCAGCCATGTAGTGATCTAAACGCTCGATCAATTCCACTTAGACCGTCATATTTCTTCCGACGGATTATCCGCCACCGATCTTCCTGGCCTGCTACATTTAGTCCCTCGCATTTATCACGTTGTTTCTACATCTTGTCCGTCACTCTTCTCTTCGAGCACATTTTACAATGTGTAGATTCACGACAGTGAATCAACATTGTCAAACATCTCGACGGTCGAGTCTCGGGTTAAATTTTGGCTCGGAAGATTAAGCGCTAATTATTTAGAATAATGACTTCTGTTTGCCGCTCTTAGAGATAACAAAATTACTCTCGCATACTGAATTAGAACTAAACAGTGCTACTCGGTATCTGATAGACATCGTCGACATCGTATGCACAAAGTATCATCAAATTTTCACCGACAAAATGCTGTCTTTAAATTCAAAACGTTAACAGTTTCCAACATGGTTAATACGAACAATGCTCACGGATTCTGCATTCTGACTTTAATGAAAGATGGTAATTAAATCTGCGAAGTGAACGAAAATAATTGTGACGCGTTTTTTGTTACGTTGAATGCCTTCATAGGATCGATTCGGAATCCTTCGCGAAAGAGGTCTCGGCAGATTGGACGAACGCGAGGAGGCAGAAGCTCTGGGAACAGCAGCCAATCTGGTTGTTCGTCCTCCTTGAGTTACTCGCGTTTCAAATCTCTTTGGTTGGTTTGAATCTACAGCTCTCTCGTGCCGTGTACACACGCGCAATGAAATATCTCACGTGGCGCGGCGGTATGTGGCAGAAGCGAGTCTTCCACCCCGCACGATAGGAGTGGACCGCGTTCTGTGCAGCGCGCTTGTTCCCCTGTTATTAGGGACAATTTCCAATTGGCCGCAGGCTACCATCGCACGAGGTAGAGCGAGCGAGAGGTGCGCACATTCGCGTACACACGCGTGCAGAAGCGAACACAACCACTCGGTGCCTCATCCGCCAAGTCGTCGCAATGTCTTGGAGAATGCGATTCTAGTCAGGACGATGGCATCCATCCCAGAACCTTATCCTGCATGCGCAATGATTAGTAACAATGAGAAGACTGCACGAGTACAAAGTGATTGCGAACCACTTAACACTTAGAAGAATTCTTGATTAAATTGCTACGACTTGGACTCGATTCCACCAATGGCTATGTAAGATTAACTTTAATCTCGGTTCAATTTACTCTTTAGCTTCTTCTAATTCTAAGAACTAGAAAAAGATAAATAGAAAGTTAAACCGAAATTTAAGTTAATCTTACGTTAGTGAAATCTTAATCAGGGAAAAGTCACCTGTAGTAATTTTCTTTATTGATTAGGAATCCACACTCATTTTTTTATTTCTCTTTATTTTTTAGAAAATGTAAATCTATATATAAAGTAATCTGAAGTATGAAACTGTTATGGAACAATCAATAATATGTAATTAATAGTAACTTTTAATTGACATGTGAAAAACACTCGAAGTGAACGTTTAAAAAAAATTAGATGACTATTCCTGGAGTAACCTACCATGTTTAATAATATTATATTAAACTGTCATGTTAAAGGAAAACGTATCGTGTTGAAATATTGTGTTAATATTGCAAAAAAATAATTTCTGATGCATAATATTAATACATTACATTGAATAAAATTATCATAAAATTAACATTGTTAGTGCGTCATAGATTTTTTACATTCTATGTTTAGAAAAAATACCTAATATATAGTATTACAGAATTTATAGCTTCGAGATATCACATATCTCTATCTATCTTCTATTTTAAGATAAATATTTTTTATATTATTATGCAGATACAAAATTGCATGTGTCCTTTTTCAGGATTCCTCCAATTCCCTGAATCATTTTTATTAAAATCCGCTCAAAGTTCCTCCCAGTAGAATCTTTTCATCGTCAATCTCTTGGCGAGTACTTCCAAACCACACTGTACATTCGCGTATAACGTGCAGAGGTGCAGACCGTCCCCTCCCTCCAGCTCCCTCTTTCTTGAGCTCCATCGCGGGCATATTTTATGATAAGCAGCGTTGCATTTTTGCCACGAGACCCCGCGGACCGCCGCGGGGCACCGAGGCACTTCCAACTTCCAACCGTACACGATCTTGCAGAGGCGCGGGAGAGCACGGAGGAGGCGGGAGGGTGAAAAGGATAAGCGTGCGTCCCGCAAAAAGGAGGAGAGTAGGTATCGGGCGACGGGATACACACGTGTGTACACGAGAGGAGGCAGATACAGGCTCGTGAGAAGGGAGGCTCGGACGTATAATCATTGTGATTATCTTGTATTAGGTATTGACTACGGATTTGCATAATGGTACCTACCTAAGGCACCCTTGGCATCGCATCGCATCGCATCGCATCGCATCGCATCGCTCGCCTCGCGTCGCGTCGTCGTAGAAACGAGCGCACTACCCCTGTGGCTCCGTTCGCCCTGCTCCTCCCTCCGAGACCGATCGCTCCTCTTCTCCCGCCCCGTCTCGTCGCCCTGACCTTTTTTTTTCCCCACCACGAATAACATTTTATCGCCTGGACTCACCAACGACTCCGCATGCTTCGAGAATCACCCGCGCAAAAATACCTCGCAAATTGACGTTTCCTTTGCGGAAACCTCCAAACTTCTTTCATTTTGCCTGCCTCTTTAGAGGGCGGGCATCTATTTTTCAAATCTTACAACTTTTCCTTCAGTAATATTTATTATAGTATATTATTTTTCATTGTATTCCTTACCTCAATGTGCTTTCCATAATGATTTTGATAATACAAAAGTATCGTTTATCTTTGTTATTCTCTAAATGTCAAGGAAAATAGAATGATGTTTGTATCGATTTCTGTCACTAAATGAAAGCATCCAATATAAAAACTATAATAAGGTAAACGACCCAGTGATTGAACATAAATTTATGTCCGGACACTTACAATAATGATTATCTATTATTACTTTCTTTCAAATGCTTTTTTATTACAATATTATAATTTGATTGTATTTAAAGATTACGATTAAATAATAATGTTACATTTTAAAAAACATTTGTGAGATTAATAATCTAAATAAATATAGGTATATAAAATTTTATATAAAAGTCTGGACATATAGGTACATACATATCTAGTCACTAGGACGTTTATTAAAAGTAAGAACTACATTTCAATATGTAGAATTAGTGTACATAAATGAATAAACTATTTTATTCCTACAATAAGTATAAAACAGTTCATTCGACTATTAATATTAATATATACATATAAAACTTGTATATAGTTGTTACTTTTATATAGTTGCTATCTCTATATCTTTTTCTCTGATTGTAGTGGCTTCCCGTTCTGGAAAGATAAATCTGATTTACAGAAGTTTACAGAAGTGATCTGCCTTGTCGTGCCCAGAAAATCACAGCTGAGTATTGAATAACTCGTTTCTCGATTATCAACATAGTTGGCTAACCGTTTTATAATATGATAACGTAATGCGCGTCGAAATGATATCTGTGCGTGCAGCAGACTGATGCCAGAAGCGATATACAGAAGCGATAGACAACGATGAAACGCAACTGGATATTTAATTATAAATACACGCGAATAGCTCTCTTTCACGATGCAATCGTTTTCATACCGCAATTCGCGAAGCGTCGCGGATTGATTTGGCGAGAGAACCGGCTGCGGGAGAAGTTCCATATTAAACAGCAAGGAATACACGGAGGATAACGAAGGGTTCGCGATAATGACGGAGATAGCGTAATGGACAATATGAGTGCTGACTGAACAGCCCACACGAATAATTCGATAGCCAACGACTTTAGCGGCGTTTAAGGTAATACGGAGTTCGTTTTCGCATACCTGATGTTTAAATCCTTACACGAGATACTCACGCTCGCGCTCGCGATACAGCCGGGATGTTAAATTTGAATACATCGCTGATCGATCAGTCTTTTAGATGCGCTAACTATAGCCTTCGACGGCGGATCGAGTTTCATGTAAAAGACGTACCGGCACACGTCGCGCGAAGGAAGCGAGATGATCTCCTGCAACGATAGAAACTGTGCTAAGTAGTTATGTACTGAGAGAAAACATTCCAATTTTCTCTATAAATAAATATAAAATATTATACAGAAAGAAAAAAATATTGTACACAAAAAAAATAATTTTATGTATCTGATGTATCTAAAAATTCAACTATCGATATAAAACAGAGTTGTCACAGAAAATGAATTAAAAAATTCCCTTTTCGACTTTTCAAGGTTTTCCAGATGAAAATGAAAAATTTCCATGACTAATATAAAATATGTAAATTTTAAACTCAAGGAATGTAGAAAAACTAATCTGTATTATTAAAAATAATACAAAAAAAGAGCTTAATAGCATAGTGAAATTTTGCAAATTCAAGCCAGTATAAAATTAATTAGCTTTGGAAAAAAGAATGCAGTAATGACGAAAAAAAGGGATCAAATAAAAATACCGAATAAAATATAAATTTTAATTATTTTATTAAAATCGTTTAAAGTACGCAAGTTTGGAATGTTTTGACTATAAACGTCAGATATAATATTTAAAAAATTATAACAATTATTTGGAAATTAAGAGTTTAAGCAGTTTAAGAAAATTATGCAAATTTCAAAATTCCACTTTTTTACATTTTCCTCTGAATTGTGTTAATCTGGGAGACTCCCTTGCTATACTCGATTATTTTGATTTGCGACTACTTGAATTGTATTAAGGAAGTTATATTATACGAGACTATCAAGATGTTTGGAATTATTCATCAAGAGATTTTATTACTAGACTGCTGAAG
>NW_017259331.1:1437519-1439474 GCF_001594045.1 Atta colombica | reverse complement strand
ACACATATATACACATATATATATATATATATATATGTGTGTGTGTGCATGCGTGCGTGCGTGCGTGCATGTGCGTGTGCGCGCGCGCGCGCGCGCGCGTGTGTGTGTGTGTGTGTGTGTGTGTAGTACTGAGAAATATATTGATATAATCACTCCAATTACTGCGAATTTAGATTCTTAATTGCCCGTGTTTTCATTTATTATTTAATTTTTTTCTGATTTTTCTCGATTCTCCAATTTCAATTTCCCTAACTTTTCCTGGTTTTGCCGGTTTTCCAAGTGGCAACTCTGTAAAAATAATTTTGTTGAAATATCATGTTGAAATAATTGTATAAGATGCTCAAGTATAACAAAAAATTTTGACATTCTAGCAATCGATTTAAATGTTCTATACATAATTATTTTGATTGTCAAACAAAATTATTTTTAAATTCATATATAACTAAATTTTTAAATACTTCATCAGCAAAACTATTCTTTTTGTATAAAATAATATTTCTAGGAAATAGTATAAAATTTTTCCAATTTCCAGAAATGTTTTACAGAAAATATCTTACAAAAAAATAAAGAAAATTTTGTTATAACTTTAACATCGTGTCTGTTATAAGCGTACCTAGTTGTTTTTTTTACCGCAAGTTTTATATCGCTGAAAGTACTTTACATAATCGCCAGTAATCACACATAATTGTACTCTTTATCGGTATATTCGCAGGATACCATACCTCAAATCGCTATAAATTAAAGATCGCGAAATAATACGGGGAAGCGTGCACCTGTTGTGGCGCGAGAAGTCAGAGCGACGGACTTCCGTATGAAGTCGTCTACTCGTCTCGCCGCGGACGACACGTTCGATGACACGAACGGCGCGAGAAACGAGTGGGTTGACGAAGGCGGTACCGAGAGAAGAAACCAGGTGAGACATGGTTTTCTGCGACGAGCGAGGCATGACGGCCGGGCCAGTCCGAACGGGAGAGATAACGATCCCCTCGATCTGGATCACAAAACGCATCCAGGGTCGTGAACGCATAACCGTGCGCGCAACATGATGGCGTGCATATACGCACGCATGCACGCACGCACGCGGCGGAATTACTCTCGTCTCTGGCGTTTTACGCTCATCGGAATCGTGGGCCCACGAGGAAACGAAGTTGCAGTTGCGAAGAGCGAAGGAAAGAGAAAGACGGAGAAGGGAACTAAGATTTTAATCTAGCTCCGGACGAGGTCGGCATATGGGACCGTTCGTGGGACCACCGAGTCATTTGGCCGGCTCGGTTCAGCTCAGCTAATTAGCGGGCTTGCGCGAGCGTGAACCCAATTTCTGTGCGAGTCAGCGCGACAGACGGCAACGAGTTTGGGCGAACGTACACACGGAAGAGGCTTGGCAAAATCCTAAATTGCTCGGTCGAATTATTTTCGACCGACAATATTGCGTAGCATTCCATTATCTATATTCAGATTACTAATAAACGTGACATCACGGCTGAATTCAATAACGGATGGCTGCCAAAGTTTCGCGTCCGCGATAAGTCAAGTCTAAATACAATATTTTCAATATTTTCAAAATGTCTCCAAGTACAGCTGATACATCAAATACTTTCTCGTTACGAACTCGTATAAGAGAAAAATACTACTTCTAAATAATTCGTTCCGCTTGCAAATTGACAGGCGGCATTTCGTAACGCCTAGCGCTTGATAGCTCGCTTCCAGGAAACGTGGCGGGCATTACGTAGGCGTACTTCGGCGAGCGGATTCCGCGGCGCACGGTGCGGTAGGCGTAGTCCGGGCTACGCGAATGGATTTTACAGCGCGAGTCACGGCGCATACCGATGGTATGGAGCGCGACGAGGCGCGCACTGGAGAACAAGGAAGAAGGGGGCAAAGTAGAAGAAGAGGCGGAGAAGGCGGAAAGCGGCGAACGGATGGACGAAGTAGAGAAACTGAAGAGAGGAGAGCGA
>NW_017259331.1:1431786-1437419 GCF_001594045.1 Atta colombica | reverse complement strand
AGAGAGAGAGAGAGAGAGAGAGAGAGAGAGAGAGAGAGAGAGAGAGGGTTCGCGGCAGGAATTATCGGGGTCTCTCCGTTGCCTACGGGGCACAACGGACCCTCGTGGAGAGTAGCTAAGCGACCATTACTCGGATGGTGAGCCAATGGAGTGGATCCCCACGCCCCCTTCGACTTACTCCGCACAGACGGCATGCAAATACGCGCGTGCGAGATGCACTAAAGGATGCACCTTCGCTCTACTCGACTCTCTTTCTCTTTCTGTCAGTCCTCTCCTTTCCATCTTGCTCGCTTCGTTCCTCGCTGATCTTCTTCGTTGCTTCCTGGTGGTTCCTCCTCCCGCGCGACTCCTTGCTGTCTCGCTAAGGAGCCCAGTCTCGTCGCGAAGTAATATTTATCACGGACCACGGCTGTCGCCTTTTTAGTTGGCCGAGATTGACCACCACGGTCCGCAAATGTAAATATCGTGGTACGATACAAGTCGCCGAGGAAGATATTGCTCTTCTTCTATATTCTAGGGTCGTTCGATTTAACGATTGGCAAATAAGAAATGCGTTCATCGCTGAGAAAGATAAGAACTGCTTACGGAAATAATATCTTACATCAGAGGGCAAAGAGTGAAATTACGCGGAACAACTATGCGCTGTATTAAACACCACTGTTTGCATTTATAACTGTTTGCACCTTAGCAGAATGCCTTATTCTCTGCCTAGCGTAGCATAACGTAGCGAGAGGGCACGAGTTCAATTTTAAAAAGCACGAGCTGACACTAGTAAACAATGGCCAGTGATAAATACGACGCATTCCCACAAGCCATTATAATCTTATTGTTGGACTTGTTTCTCGTATGCAGGTGGCAGCAGCCACAGCGATGCATGCCATGGCTGCATTCGGGGAAGGAAAGAGAGAAGAAGGGCGCGGTGGAGACGCGAGGGCACCGGTTAGAGAGATATAAACGGGTATACGGAGAAGCCGAGAGAAACCAGAATCAGAAGAGAAGAACCGCCAACAGCCGTGTCTGCTTCGCCTCTTCTCCTTCGGCTCCTCCTTACCCTACCCTCTCCTTCTTTCTCTCTCTCTCCTCTTTTTCTCCTCTCATCTCTTCACTGCCTCTCTCCGCGGGCCCTCGACAACAGAGTACCAACGGAGATGCCACCACCGAGATACTGATTATAAACTCCATTCCATTTGTAACGAGGTCCATCTATTTTGGCGCCCAACACTCGTTGCGCCGGGGTCTCTAGGTAGCGTCAGATTTTAATACGATATCCCTCACATTATCATTCGTTTCAGACCTACTCGGCAACCTCTTTCGCCGACGAGAAGACCCCCTCTTGTCCCAGAACAATACGCGATGCAGCGCGATGTAAGCTGTCTTCGCAGAGCGATACACGTGGAACATATCGATACAATTGGAGGGTGATCTTAGTGTTGGAATATCTCTCTGCTTTTCTCTTATCGATGTAATAAAAGCAACTGTCATACACAGTACTAATCATTGGTAACCGAAGCTGCCCTATCTATAATTATTTTTCCTGTATGAGATAAATGTAATGATTAAAAAATGCAAAATGATAATATACCGTAAATTCTATCTTAGCAATTATAATATTTTGCTGGGGGAAGATTTTCTAAAATAAAATATGCACAAATCACATGGTCGATGTTGAGATTTTGTCAGAAGGTTGCAAGATTAGATTTCGAAAAGAATCCACGTCGTTTTTCCCATCGGGGGTCGCAGGTGAAGAGATGTCACCCTGGCATTGTTTTAAAGAATTCCTAACGGGAATTTCTTTCGAAGTTTCCAGGTAGACAACAAGCCTGTTTTATTTTACGAGCTTGCTCGTCGTTCGTAACGGTCCTCGTAATTTTTCGAGAAACACGAGGATTCAACGAAAAAATAACAATTCATGCAATTTGATGAGATCGTTGCTTGCATAATATATGAATGATTTTTATTTTGCCATAACAATGTTTATAAAAATATATCCATACAATAGGAAAAAGATTTAAAAAATGCTGAAAAAAAACTCTTTTAATTAAACTAACAAAAATGGCATTTTCTTGTTGAGTCCTTTCATTGATTTAAGATTCAGAACATTTTTCTCAAACGCGAGTTTATTAATTAATTTTGCTTTTCAAGTAAACACAATTTTTCTTGCTTATCCGTTTTTCATGTATACTCTTTGAACCGGAAAACTTATTTAATTTTCACTTCCTTATTAAATATATAAATTATTAATATTTTTGAAACACTGCGAAACTAGCAAAAAGTTTATCAAATTAAGTAATATATATTTATTGTCTTGTCAAAATGAGCACGCACGCAAAAGCTGCGATGCAGAAATTTCCCAGGATACACTCGAGAATCATTGCATCCTGGCGCAGGTAATAATTACAAACATCAGACTCAACGATGCATAACGATACACAAATCACGCTTTAGGAAAGAGGAAGACAGCGTCGACAGGAAAGAAAAGAGAAGAAAGAAAAATAATAGAGAAAGAGAGAAAAAGAAAATCTTGCGTTAACGTCAAAAAGTCCCGACGTTCGTGCATCGTCGAGCTAAATCTTCTTGACGTTTTTTCCCTAAAAACACGACGCGAATCGTTGGCACGGTCCAGGTAAGCGGACCCTACTGACCCTTTTCGCCTTGGCGTCGATACCGAGAAAATAAAGTTTCCACTTTATATCCATGAAGAGTATCGACGGGGCAGGTAGTTTCATGGCCTCCTAGAGACACCCCGTATAATTGGCCGATAAAGATTCCAAAGATTACGAGTAAATATTAATCTTTACCTCCGAAACGTTCTGGCTACTGGATACGTGCTCATTGGGATCAGAATCCCGATCTTTTCTGGACGATAAGAATCCACCCATTAGCGCTTGCTTTATTTTTATAGAAGAGAAAATAATATAATCATATAATATAATCGCGAGTAATAAAGTTTATTTATCGAGAAGATTACCAAATAAAAATAAAAATTAAAAATTCAAGACTCATCGCATATATTTTTCAATGGTATTTTGTAAAGCGTAATAAAAATCTTTATTTACCAAAATCACAGCCCGTAGAAAAATTAAACATGAAGAAATGTACTGAATTGATTTCCTTAGAGAAACTAGCGTCCGTGTTACATCTTTATTGTTTGTTTTTTGTTTTCAAGACTTCGTAACCGAATACTTTATCTTTCATCGTCTGATGAGCGCGCTCAACAGACGGAATATTCAGACTTCAGATGCTGAGAATCATTTAAAATGGATTTTTCCATTGAATTTCTACGGAAGAGTTGGAGAACGCGCCGTAACAGCGGAATAATTCTCTCGTTAGCGCGGGAAGCAGCTATGGCTTAAGCTTTAGGCGAAAGGAGTAACAGACGAAATACGACGCAGTTCGCGATTGTTCGAGCACGCTTCATGTTGACTCGGCGGCAGGTAGATGCACGCGGATGAAGCTACGCGTTGCGTGGGAATATATGGGAATCTACGACACGCGGCTGTGGTGTCGCATCGCGTCGCGTCGCATCAGGACGGCGGCGTGGCGTCCCAAAACTGCGGGGGGTTCCAAGACTCACCAACATACCCCCGGACAAATTCTAATATATTAGACAGCCATCGTCTCCCGTGCACGCGAGTGCTACCGTTATGTGGACACCCGCGAGGAAATCCATAGTGAGAACGTAACAGGGATATTCTAATATCAGTTTCCACCAATGTAGATTAACTTTAATCTCGATTCAATTTAATCTTCATCTTTTTCTAATTCTAAAACTAGACATCCTTCTTAGAACTAAACATCTTTTTCTAATTCTAAGAATTAGAAAAAAAAATGAAGAATTGATTAAATCAAGATTAAAGTTGTTTCTGTTGTTATGTACAAATTTATTATATAATCATGTTGTTTAAATCAATATGATCAAAAAGCTCTAAAATATAAAAAATATAAAATATACAAAATAAAATATACAAAATAAAAATAAAAAATGAAAAGTTTTCACAGAAAAACATTTTATATTATTAAGTGACTTTTTTTAACAGATAAAAACAAATTTCATTAACAGAGATAAAAACAATTTTTAAATAAAATATCAATAAGAAAATAAATTATATTTTAGGTCAATATATCTGATCGAGAGTATCTAATCTTAATTAGATAATCTATACATAGTTGAAACGCAAGCATGAGAATCTTGAATTAATATCGACAATTTGTATCCAATGCTACTTCATCTCATAGATTACATTTCTATCAGAAAGCCTGATAAGGTATTTTTACGATCATACTGAGATGGAGATGCTAAAGCGAGACGACTAAAGCTAATACATTAAAGAAGGTGACTTCCATCGTGGCATCTTAAAATCATCGATAATTAAAAGAATTGGAATTCACCAGAAATCGAAGGTGCATTCGTCTGGGAACCATCGGTGTTATTAACCTTCGGACGAGCAGGTGTTGATTCGGTAATGGGCCGGTAATTAGGCTGCCAAGAGCGGTCTAGTCGCGAGAATGTGAGCATAGCTACAATGCGAAGCGAACATTCGTATTCTACGAGTGTGCGTAGATACTACACCGCATTCCATACGATGCGCCGATATACACGTCGCGAATATCGTACGTGGATACAATACAGGTGCGCAAAATTGCACGCATCTTGACGAATACACTCGCATTCGCGTATCGCGTATTAAATACGACTCACCTTCGCGGTTGTTTGCTCGCGCTCTTTAACGCGTTAAGCGCCTAATTATTTGCCCTACCAGTAATTACTTCGTTCCAGTCTTTCTTCGAGCCGCGACGAGCCTGCTTTGCTGCACGTGCTGCTCCCACTTGCAGTTTTATCTCGCATTGCACCATGGTCGTACATCCGCGCGCTGAGATCGCAATTTTTCAATGTCGCGGATGAACGCGAATGATAACGGCCGAACTCTTCCTTCCCATTGTCACGGCGTGTCCGACCTGAGAAAATACTGACTGCCTGAGATCGCGGAAACTCGTTCGCTTTGGCTTATCTGCTTTTAAGGGCGAATCGGTGGCGAGAGCACACGTATCAAGACCGACGGTGAATAAAGTAAGGACATTACGACGTGCGAAAATGTAGACAAAGCGAGAGAGAAATAAGGGAAGCAAGTGAAATTAATTAAATATCAACGATATTTAGGATTCACATTTATATGATATTACAAATTATTATTATTTGATTATTAAAAGTAAGACAAAGATATGATTTACGTATTTTTTGTTATAACGATATATGTTTTAACCCGTAATAGGAACACATTTTTTTTTTAGGTAACATATGGGTTTTTGAAATATAATAAAATTTTTGTTTATTATTAGTTTTATTTTTTAAAGAATTTTCAAAATTGTTATTTCAAAAGAATTTCAAAAATAAGATTGTAAATCATAAAATTATTCCAAATCAGTACTATTTAATAATCTTCGAATTATATATGGTCCAATTATAGGTCAAGTAAAAAAAAACAGCAACATTAAATGTGATTCTGCATAGTCTATACATAAACCTGTATTCATCGACGTTATAAAAATAATACCCTCACACTGAGAGAAATGAATTTGTTATAGGAACAAATCAAAGGAAAACAAATGTAATATTTATTTTAAAAATCGATCGA
>NW_017259331.1:1430841-1431686 GCF_001594045.1 Atta colombica | reverse complement strand
CTCATATTTATATATATATATATATATATATATATAAATCGTAGACGATTGCAGGATCTCAAATCGTAAGAAATTGACCAATTCTAATCAAGTATTCTCCCTACATTTGACTGTGTTTGATCGGTTTCCTACGACTTCCATGATCATCTACGAATTCTATGTAAACGAGCCTAAAGTCTATCCAAAAGATAGGTTAGATTTTATATAGTTTGCTTCTGTTATTAATAATTGGTTGGTATAGCAGACTAATAGCAAACACAACAACAAAATTTGTTGTCACATATTTATCGATCACCAGTTAAAGGTACTGATGGCTTGCTAAATTAACAAAATCCTTTCTCTCAGTGCATTTTGAATCATATTTATATAAATTTATTTCTTATCTCCATATATCTTTCCTAATTTATATGTATACAAAATTCAGTTACAAATGTCCACACATTTCGGAAAGTCCAGGAAGCCTTCGTCGAGGAATTGTAATTGAATTTATGGCGATTAGCCACACATGCGGATTCGATTCGTAGTCGTAGCCGGTGGTAGCGGTGCGTTATCGAGGATAATGTGTCTCGACTAATTTAGAGACGTAATACTCCCTTTCCTCGGTTCAGCAGATCCTGTATGCCTATGTAGATGGTATTCTAACTGCCATCTAAAAAAAGGTCGCGTTGTGGCTGTCCCGCCTCCTTCTCGCTCTTTCGCGAAGCACCACGCTAACGAGGTCCTGCCACGTCCTGCTCGAAGGACACGGGACCACAGCCTGTCAATTAAGAACACGACCATATCGGGCCACATTTCTACCCTCCGCATTTCCCCTTTCCGAGTATCCCGCTTCCTCCCCGCGAGGA
>NW_017259331.1:1419670-1430741 GCF_001594045.1 Atta colombica | reverse complement strand
CTCTCTCTCTCTCTCTCTCTCTCTCTCTCTCTCTCTCTCTCTCTCTCTCTCTCTCTCTTCACTTCTTTCTTCTTAGCTTTACTCTAATTTTTTTCCTTTTTTGCTCGTTTTATTCGGAAACAAGATGATTCTCTTTTTGAACTTGCGTCAATTATGATTTTCAGATGAAAAAATTTATGACTACAGGTTAATAAAATTCTTCTGTGAGAAAGTATATCAAATTGTAAGAACAGTTTTATTAAAGTATCTAAAAATTTGACAATAATTGACAGATTTAAAAATAATTTTATTTGGACCATCAAAATAATTATGAGAGACGCTCAAACTATAATCTGCAAGATTGTTAAAACTTTTGGCAACATTGTCATCAATACTTAGCGTTCATAATTTTCATGCTTCAACAAAATTATTTTCATATCTATCTATTACAAATCATCTGTTCTACTAAATTTTTAGATACTTCAATAAAATCGTTTCTTCTGTGAACACAGAACATTTTAATGATTATAGTTCTCGCTTTTTGCTATACCCAAACAAATTGACTCATCAAGGAATATCATCACAAGAGAGAATACTGAAGATTATTTATTAATTTCCCGTGAAAAAGTTCATGCATTGAAAACATTGATGTGTCTACAGATTCTCGAATGCGTGAGGAGGCAGAATGAATCGATGAAGAAGATCATTCGGGATCAGTGAGACCTCGATACGTATAATGGAACGTCCAAGTACAATGTATGCACATACATATAGTACGAAGGACGATACCTCTTCTTCTTCATCTTCCACGCCACGTCTCCTCTCGCTCATGCACAATCGGGTTCCGTTAACGCACCGGGGGGTCCGGCAGCAACCTCGTCGGTGAGAAGAAACGTTAAAAAAAAAAGCGCGTCGGGCACAAAACTCACTCTCGATGCGTACGAGACGCGAGACGTATGTATATGCATAGGCTCTCGGCTTGCGGTCGAGGTAAGAGACCTGGCGATTATCGCGCCACGGCAATCTCTCATTATCATTCCCGACACTCTTCTTTCTGCTCCCTCTTACGGAATCGCTTTTTGCGCTCGCCCACTGCTTAGCGGATGCTACTTTACGGACGCCGTTCTCTTCCTCTTCGCTTTCTGTCGCGCGCACGAATACCTTCTCCATGCCTGACCCGCGCAAGCTTTCGTGTAAATCTTGCATTTTTTGTTTTTCGATACCATTTTCCTCGAAATGATACCTTTTCGAGAGATGATTCTTTGTAAATTATATTCGACACAAACAAATTCGTCGACTAGTTTGTAATTAATGATAAAAAAAATACTGTATGAAATGACATCTTTCGATAGGGTAACTCCGGTATATTATACGCCGCCTCTAATAAAAATTTAATTTATTAAGTATTATTTACTATTTTTAAGATAAATGAACTATATCAGTAAAAACTTTGTATTGTTTACTACTATGAAAAAAATATTAGAAATCCGAAATACTTATTTATACTTTTTCGTATTAAAAAAAGAATTTTTTGAAACCTCTTTTTGCCATATATTCCATAGGGGTGTGATATATAACTTACTCATGGGGGAAGAGAGGTATGAATAAATTTATAAATGCGTAAATAAGAGACGTAAAATAACTTTTAAAATATGTTTACAAAGTTTTATTAAGGAATAAGAATGACAAATATGTATGAAGTAATAGACAATAATTACAATCTTCCTACATATGTTACAAGTGTTATTACATGAGGTGCATATTTCATGTAATGTGTTTATTACATTTAATGCACTAAATCTAATCTGAGCACTTTGTATGTTTTAGGCATAAATCCAACTCGCTAAAAATGCCATATATCTCAAACAGGTGGGATATATAAGACAATAAACTAAACAAAGAATACAAGAGCAAAATATTTATATTTTGCTATAAAACATGCTTTACTATTCCTCTACACTTGTGTGTCACAAAATATAATTATCACTAAGACCCATTTTCACAATATATGATTACTTAAAGATTAAGGTTACCAACAGATTCTTCAATGAAATTCATTCATGAATTTCTTACCTTTAATCTTTAGATAACCATATATTGAAATCGGGCTTATGTCTTTTACGACCTACAGTAATCATTTATGTAGATTATAATTTATGATGACGCTATTTATTTTGACAAATCGATTCAACTCACAATAATTTCAATAATATTGGCAATAAGAAACTGAAATCATAACACAATACTAATATAACATAGAGACATTAAGTAACAGTAGTTGCGAGAAAATTACCCTCACTCCTTTTATTTTTTCTGCGACCTTTGACTTCTGCGGGTAAATCCCGAGCGGCGTATTTGCCGGAGTTACCCTAAATTCAGTTATTCATATATACATTAATTTCCTTATATTTATAAAAAAATCCAAGAATCTAATTGGATGAAATATCATAATATGCATGATATACTTGACAGAAATATATTTAGTTTTTCTGCAATCATCCAGTTACTAGCCGGTACTCATACAGTCGTGATTTTTACATTTTAAACTGTCTTAAATACAGTTTTACGGTGAATCCAATTAGAGAGCGGTATTAGCATCTTACGAGTATTACTGTATTCTCATGAAGTTGTAATAATATTGCGTAAGAAAGGGGCGAGAAATGTGCAACTTCTTGTCCAGTTATTGTTTAGCATTAATAGATTATTATTAATTAAAATACTGCATAGTCCATTTATTGTTTTATTTTTGTTCAAGTAAATGGATTCAGATTTTGTACACAGTAACTGTAGGCAAAGTGTTACATCTTGATTGGAATTCTAAGTAGTTTCACTTCTCAGTCACTATAGATTATATTTAATATAGGAATTAATACAACTGTCTAGTAATTGCTTAAAAAATGGATGAAATTTCTACGAGGGTATCTTTAATCACTTTAATTAAAATCTAAATATCTCTCCACATGGAAGATATGCCACTTTTTATATGATATCTCAAACGGAAATTTCAACAATCCCAAGATGAAGGACTCCTTCATCTCGAGCTGCTCGGTCTCTGAATAATGATTCTCTGCATTGTCATCACACGATTAAGAAAAAAACTCATTATTTCGCGAGACGATATACGGGCGTATACCTCGCGCGAGACGAAAGAGGATAATCCTCGAATACCCATGGCGGAACAATACGATTTGTTTGCTATGCAAAATCCATTGAATTGCGTGTGGTCAATTATATTATGTTAAGTAGAGCATACGCGCGGCCTGTGACGTATCGTGCCGTGAGATCTCCGGTTGGGCCCGGTGGCCCATTCCTCGAGCTCCTCTAATAACGCATTGTGCCTCTCGCGTGGCATATTAGGTTTATGCTAATACGCCGCGCCGAAGATGCGTCGATCGAATCTGTTTTTTTTTTCTTTCTTTCTTTCTTTCCTGTTCCACGCGGTTTCTCGCAACCGCAATCGCGTGGGCCGTCTCATAATGGATGAAAGCTGCCGCGGAAGTCGCCGCGGTGCACCGACGATTTCGATTCCAAGGTCGAGAATCCTTTTTCCTTTCCCTCCGCTGAACTCATGTACTTGCAGATGCAAGCGCGATTTAATTGCAACGACGAGTCTGCAATTTCGCAAGTTCTATGAAAATTACGTAAAATTATATAGCGCCGCGTGTTTAATTACAACGTTCGTCAATCATCATCAACGACCAGCTATCCTTCTGCGTAAAAGGAATGACACATGCGAATATTAATATAAATATTAACGATCTGGCCGTCCAATCAGGCCACGACATCGTTGGATTGACTAACACAAAGAAACATTTTCAAACTGGAATGCCGCGTGAAATTTCGGCCGATATTTGCATTTCTCTCGTCATGCTGCTCATCACCGTATAAATCCCTAGTCCGGGGATTCGATACAATGGTCCGGGCGAAAGAGAAAGAGAATAGTAGGTGAGACTGGAGAACGAGAGAGGCGAAAGATAATTGTACGGACGGCTAATGGAGTTCGGGAAAAATGAAGCGGCGCTCACCAGGTGGGTCCGCTTTAAATGCATCAAATCGCTGCTAAGTGAGGCCCAATGTGGGACCAGGTGAGAGACGGCCTGCCTCCTTATCCTACCTCCTCTTATCCTCTCTCGAGTAGGGCGCGGGTCAAACGGTTAATTATTATATTGCCCATTAAGCGAACGATTTTTCATTTTCAACAGCGCTGCACGTCGAAATGTTTTATCCATTTTCAAAACGGAACTATGAAAATCATTCCGAGGCGAGCAAACTTTTTAAAACACTGTCGACGTCTATTAACGCTGCTCGAAAGAATGACGGGTTACGCGTATAACATAAATGCAAATTTTAATGACCTAATATTAGAGAACATCTAAACGTAGCAATACCTCAATCCATTACTTGAATTTTATTTAAAATAATTATTACGTAATAACAAATTAATATAAATGAATCGCATAAATTTCATTTAAAGATTTATCTTTGTTTAAAGATAAATCTGTGATAACCTTTTACATTTAAACGAAAGAAATGTAAGATTGTCTCATTAAAAAATAATTTCTTTTGCACACAAAGCCTAACATTATTATACTTAAAGAAAAGTTTTTAGTGACTTATATTTGTGACTTATATTGACTATAATATTACACAAATTTTAATAACTTAAAATTAGAGAACATCTAAACGTTAGCAATAACCATAATTGAACATTATTGAAAAACATTATTGAAAAATTTTTAATTTTAAGTAATTATCATGTATAATATAAATTAATCGCATGAATCTTATCGCATGCATCTTATTTAAAAGATTTGTTTAAAGTAGTAAATTCGTGTTAATTTTTTACATTTCAAATGTAAGTCTTGTAAAAAATAATTTTTTTTGCAATAAACAAACACTGACATCACTGCACTGAGAGAAAGTGTATATTTTGACTATAAATAATTACACTGATTATAATTATGATTAAAAAATACATATAATTGTTATCACTATAGTAATAATATTATTATAACAATAATAATCATAAATTACAACATATAATTATAGTCACGAATATCAAAAACTTTTTTCTCAGTAAAATAACGCATTTTCAATAGATTCAAGCATTTGATTGATGGAGAAGCGTATAAAATATAAAATTCATATTTTTCTTATATATGCGTCTGGCATATATGCTGTTGACGTAAACATTTCTGATGACAAGAGAGAAAAAGTTTTGTGATGAAGAATTTTGAAAGATGATGTAAGACGAATCGCGAAGCGTATCATGTCTCATCCAAAGAATCTACACCGCGACAACGCTAATCTGATCCGACGAATTATAATTTCCCGACCGGTTCAGGACGGATGGCGACGTTAAAAAAGCGGAAAGGCTAGTTCACGAAAATTCCACGAGCGCTTACTTTTATTTCGACGTGAACAAGCGGCTTCTCGTGGACACACGAGCCGTTGTTAAACCACACATGCCTGGACGTATTTTTCTCTCCTTCCTTTCACGCTCTATGCCGTTCTCGGGTATCTTCTCTTTATTTCTCAGAAGACACCTTCTTAAAAAACGTGATCCACGTTGTATACTGAGTCCCGTTGACTTGTCCCTTCCTAATCTTAACGGCTCGTGTCGAGCTGATTAGCCCTTGTTTACAATCGACCAAGCTTTCCAAGGGCCCGCGGCCACGAAATTTCGTGTCCCGGCGAAAATAATGTCTTTCAGGCGGTATCGGCTAAGACATTCGGAAGTGCTGTCGTTTAGGCTTGGGCCTTGATGTTGAACGCTCAAAATTATGGTTGGCATCTTGTGAATTATCGCGCGGCTATTTACGAGCGAAAAAAATTACGAAAGCTTTGCCATCCGCGCGCAGGATAAACGTCACATTTTTCTACCTTCAGCGAGATTGTAAATTTAATGTCAAGCATTGGTCATCAGGAATTTAATCAAGAAGTAAATAAAGAAAAGAGAGGGAGGGAAAGAAAAGGAGATAAAGTGTACAGGTGATGTGAAAACGAATATAAATAGCGAAATAATTCGATTTTCATTTCATCAAACGCGGTGCGACGTGGTGAAGATAAGCGTATTTGTGCGAACTGCGAAGTTATAAAGAGCTCGAAAAGTTTTTGCGATTACGGTATGAACTTGGCTCGTTACATCTAGATTTTACGCAGCTCACGTGTATCGTTCACTTAATATCGAAATAATCCGTATATTTTACCATGGATATACGCTTTGCACATTCTTGTGTGAGATGCGTGAGTTGTCGCACCGCATTTGAGCAACGATGCAGGTAAGATATGAACCTATATGAGGGGACGTATTCCCTCGATTCGCAGATCTATCGCCCGTATCACCTTCATACATCAGTTTCATATAACCGAACGATAAAGATGGTAAACCATGGCAAAGTTACCACCTGAAAATTCTTGATAAAAAGGATATATGTACAAAAAAGAGATAAAAAAGTATATGCTATCGTGATTCTATTAAACTAAAATAAATATAATTTAATATGCAATGTAATTCGCCATCGCATACTTTGATATTTTCGTTGAAAAAATTATCCATAAATCTGCAAGAGAATACATTATCAAATTCAATGTGACAATGATAATTGTGTAGATCATAGAAAATTGGTAAGTCCAAGATTAAAAAATCAAGTGGAAAAATCCAGTTTTATATTCTAATAAATAATATTCGAGGATTTAAACAGTTTGAATTACTACGCGGAAGATTAAACATCTCCCTCTTGTGTAATGGAACGAATTTAAAGAGTCGCCTTTCGAAGGATTACGCAAATAGTTGTCATGTTGTCGGGGAAGGAATCTAATTTGTGCCTCGGCCGACGATACGATCTGAAATCTGATTAATGCGAAACTATGTAAATGCCGGGGGCAGGAGGAGGGCTCGTTCAATTATACAGTACGTTTTACTCCCGATGTGCATAGCGGACTGTGCTTCTTTTTTCAAACAACTTTCCATGCAACTTCGGACGCCGCCGAGAGCCTATTAAAGTGCAGGCACGCGATTTAGTGAGTAGACAAGAATCAGTTTCGCGTATAAGTGGGTGTCGGGAAAACTCATTTGGAATCTTGCCCGAAAATACATTCGGCCGCTTGCATTCTTACATATGCCCAATATCGTTTCAATTGACTCTTCCCGAAATGAAATTTCCATTAAATCGAAAGTTTGATTTCGTATTACATAAGTTAGTTAACTCTGTTAGAAGACGTTCTGCACTGAATCAGTAGATAGATTCACATATTATTTCAACAAAATTCGTAAAAGAAAGAGAAATAAACAGACGGACAGATTATCTTGAATATAATACAAAATAAATTTCTATGAAGATTTTTCTCAATTTAAATAAATTATTCAGAAAGAACTTTGAAATGATATCATGACGAACATTTCACAGTCTTTTTATTTTTGTTTCTATTGTATAATATTCTTAATAAAATTATATCGACTGTTTTACTATATTATATATAGTAAAAAATATTTTGTATCTGTGTTAGAAATGGTCCATTCAAGTTCCTATTAAAATTTTGTGTTTAATTTTTAACATATTCGACGAATGTTAATTTTACGTAATGTAATTATGTTATTTAAATATTTCGTATTAAATTGATATTCAACATATCTTAGTATAAAGTTACAAATTTATAAGTAAGTAAACAAGTAACAAAAATATGTTTTAAACAGAGTTAACATTAGAGATTAATGTTTTTTTTAAGAATAAAACATTATGTTTCTTCTTTTAATTATGTTTTTAATGTTTTAAATATGCTTTAAATAATATTATAAAAAATATATTTAAAACAAAGATATGTTTAAAACGTGTTTTTTACCAATTCTGGTTTGAAAACATAAATTCTACACTTCTGTGTAGAATTGTTAAATCTATCGTATCAAATTTAACCTAATGATACATTGAGTAAAAGCAGTGGCTTAAATCAGATTAAATTTGACATTATAGATTTAACAGTGTAAGATGAATGAATAAAGTGTATATTAATTTAACATGTTATAAAATTAATTTTACTAAAAAATATACTTTAGTAAAAAACACTAACACAAAGTTGTGACATAGTTTGCTTACAAACTGTACCACTGTTTGTGTTAGTGTTTTTTTTTTGTTAATTTATAATACGTAATATCTGTATTAACTCTTTTCAAATATATTCATTTTGTTTTCATCATTAAATTAACCCAAAATGAATGAACACGTGAAATATGTTAAATTTAATACAAATTTTTCAATTGTGCATATTTTAACAGCTAATTAATGTCAAATTAATGTAATATCGTTGCTAGTAATTTACACATCGCAAGTACGTCGTCAGTAAACTCTGTCACGTCTTCACTGACGATATTCCTCAAATTCGCGGGAATCTCGCATGAGGATAACTCCATAATATATTTTATCATCAACAACTGAAAAGAGAAAAGAAAGAAAGAGAAAGGAAGAGATGAAAAAGTAGCGCGAAAAAAGGACAGTACTATAAGATCGAGAGAAGACAGAACAACAGACGAGAAGAGAGAAAGAAAGAAAGAGAAAGAGAGAGAGAAAGAGAGACAGAACGGCGAAAGAGTGAGAGAAAGGAAGAGGATTAGAGAGAATAAACATGCCTGACGGTTCGCGCGAGCACACGGCGGCGGTTTATTATTTCGTCTGTGGCGAAGCGGAGCCTTGTTAACCGTCCCGGGGACCAATCGGAGACTCTCTACTATGGACGCCCCGACCATCGGTCGACCAATGAGTGCACGTTGTGCCACGTACACGCTACATCGCGTGTCGGCCCAGCACCTCCTCTCGCATCGCCACCCGGAGTCGCGTGTGTGTTTCCCTCCGCGCGCGCGAGAACTCTTTTACGCAACCTTCTTCTTCGTTTCGCGGTGTCACGCTGATGGTGTATAGGTTATGCGCACGTACGTGCGTTTATGCACATGCATTGGATGTATGTACGTATGGATGTATGTACGTATGGATGTATGTAAGCGCTTTCCTTCGCTTGCTCGCTCGCTCGTTCGTTCGTTCGTTCGTTCGTTCATCCGAGCGACGGCGATGTGCGCGCGAACCTCGACGTCGTTCGGCGCTTTTGTTTTATTCGCGAATCTCTCCTCTTCTTCGTCCGTGTGGACACGCGTTTCGCTTTCGTCTCTCGCTTCTGCCGTCTTTCAAGAGAGAGAGAGAGAGAGAGAGAGAGAGAGAGAGAGAGAGAGAGAAAGAGAGAAGCAACTGAAACGTGTGCCCTCCGTGCGGCAAAGCTCATCCTCCTCCCGTCTCAATCCCTTGTTCCTTCATCCTTGCCCGTCCTCGTCCGGAGCGAACACAGCACACACCCGACGTGAACGCACCTCGGACGTTCTCCGCACACCTCTTTGCGCTTATCGCACCGGTTGCAAAGAAACGCGAAGGAGAGCCTAACGAGCACGCACTCGTGACAGTCCATTATCGATTCTATACCCTTTTTCCTTCGTTCTTTTTTTGTCTACGCGGGAATGTATGTACATCGACACTCTCTGTGGAGACTCATTTCGCGACACAACCCACAACGTGTCTCCCGAGTTCTTCGCATTCTCTATCTCGATAAATTCTCCATCCCGATCGACGTCAGACACTTCTATTTCAGATTTGATTCATAATGGCTCACAACGCGATGTACAACGATAAGTGAACCGCATTATAATATTATTAACCCTTCGTTGTTGATGAATCTGTTAGATCTAATAAAATGGTAGTAACATTACACCTACATTATAATTTTCCGTTCAGCAAATATAAATGTAATATAATACATATTGTAGATAAAGCAGTTATGTTGTTGAGTAGGAAATTATAATTGATGTAGTTAGTGTTAATTGGTTTTCTTCGATTATAAATCTCTTGTTAAAAACATTACAATTCAATTTTCTTTACGTTGCATCTGCAAATTTGGATTATTTTTATTAAAATATACTTGGTATTTATTCATTTTTGTACAATGGGTTGCATTTTGGTTGCTTGAAATTAATGCTTTTTGATCAACGTAAATTAAATAGGATCGATATTACATTTAATTTATGTTATTGAGCTAACATCGATAATATTATAGATTTTAGTATCAGTGCCGGAAAAGATTAATTATGTAATTTTATAGTTACGTTGAAATAAAACAGAATTATAGATATAACGAAATAAAACAGAAATCTGAACAGAAATCTGACATATCAAACAACATATCATGTGTTCGATCATTCACATTAGTAAAAAATCAAATCTAAAATGCTAAATAAAATAAAAAATCAATTCTATAAAGACAGATCGGTTTTATCCATGCACTCAACGGTATTATTAATATTCAAGGACTAATTTACAATACACAGCTTTTATGTAGGCGAATAAGTTGAAATTGTTAGATAAAGTTCTCGTTCTCCAGCCTTTATTCGGAGATTTACGCGCGGATACTAATTTACGTGGTGAAATTCGCTTCTTTCCCTTTTTATTATCGTATAATTCAGTCAACGCCGATGGAATTTGTTGTCGAGTTAATGACTCGTTAACGAGCCGTCTCGGGCCGCTCGATTATCGCATTGCGTTTTCCGATATGACAGGTCGTACACTCGCGGAACACAACTTGCTATCCGCAACAATTTGCGCAACGCGACTGGTTTGCGTGTGCTTGTGATGTGACCACGGGCGTTTTCGTCGAATCGGATAAATACCGGTGCCTATCGCGGAGATCTTAATTATTTTGCTTTTCCACCGCGACCGATTCAGCCGATTGCTACCTTGTTTGCAAATCGACACGGTCGGCGCTTTGGATTTTTCGCGATTCGCGTTCGCGAGCTTTGCAGGTAATAATCGCATGCATGCACGCCACGCTCTCTTGTCACTCGTTAATAACTCATGGATAATAATTTTTATATGTAAAACGCCGAGAAAACTGCTAATGACACTCTAACTCGCGGCAGTCGGATCGCAAGTTCTATAATCGCCGCATGTCAAAGGTTTATGATAACTGCCTGAATGTCAATCTGTTAGCAATTAAATTAGCAAATCTATGTTTATATGTCGGACAAAGTAACGAAAAATTGACAATCTATATTGCAAGGATA
>NW_017259331.1:1418350-1419570 GCF_001594045.1 Atta colombica | reverse complement strand
ACATATATATACAATATATGTTCATTTTTACATTCCTTTTATATTCAGGGTGGAAACAAACCTACATTATTGAAGATAATTCCTTATACAAAAATAAATTGAAATGCAGAATAAAGTTTTTTCGTCTGAGACTTTGTGTTCGAGGAAATCAAGTTTGAAAGTCATGAGTATACGTGCACTTAATGGAGATACGATCTGTGAAAAAACATTGCATATATAAACGTTACGTTTTTTACACAACGTTTGTATATACGACTTCACAAATAAGTGGCAGGATTAAAGAAAATGTGACAAATAGTTAAATTTTATTAAGAGAGAACTTTGTTCAAAAGCCTCAGATGAAAAAATTTATTCTGCACTCTCGACTTATTTTTATATAAGGAATTATCTCCATCTAGTATATAATATATATCTTAAATATAAAATATAAAATAATAGAAATAAATTAAATGTCCGACAAAAAGTCTTTAAATTTGAATTCTTTTTTAAAAAAATATAAAAAAATATGAATTTAATAACAATGTTTTACATAATATAATATCTCTTTATTAAAAAAAAAATTACAATTTAACGCTGATGTGTAATAATTGGATATATTAGACTCTTTATGTGCTATGTAATATTTGTATGTTCATTGTGTTAGTAATAGCGAGAAATATCTTGTTGCTGTCAAAATTAATAGGTATAACGACGAGCGATAACTTCGTTTTTGTGCTAATGTGTTTTTGAGAACCGAACACTTTCGTTGCATATTTAAAATGTTAATCGTGACCGGCGACGACATGCCTCCCCGAATATATGGTCGCTTCGTGAATGGCTTCTGAGATCGGGGGAAACGATTCTTTGAAACGATGTGACACCTCGCGTGATGTATGAGCGCACATTGGAGTACTTGTTAATTCAGAGACGGCAGTTTCCGTAGGATGCCAACGGTTAATGGCTGTACATTTTGAATAACGTCTTCGCGCCTCGCCGGGATGGATGCGCGCATGAAAACGTCGCTACCCGCCGTAGATATTTTATTTCGTATTATTATGCTACTTTGTACTCGATACCACAACATCGAACGAAGAGCCACGTCACATAATTGTTAAGCTGATACTCGTAACTCGCACAAAAATGCATCCATCGAAATGTAATTCCAATTGATTAAAACGTGTCTCTCGCATTAATGCTAAAACAATATCTTCATGATATTTTAACAATCTGTAAGCCATTTG
>NW_017259331.1:1408122-1418250 GCF_001594045.1 Atta colombica | reverse complement strand
ATATATATATATATATATATTGCCAGAAATTCCTTATCTTAAAATTCCATAACTTTTCCTTGATTTCCACACAAAATTTCATGATTTTCTCTGACGCTTTAAATAATATTTTGAAATTTTTTGTAGTTTTCTGATTTATGGATACCATCAAATATTTGATGTTATGAGAACAATTCAACATAATAAAACAACGGTAGAGGGAGGATGAGCGTCGAACGCAGAGATCATTTCCAACATTTGCGGATTGGAATGTTGTTATAAAAATTATATGGCATTGTTAATGGTTTAAAGTAAATCGAAACGTCCAAGAATTATGTATCAACACGTAATGCAAAAGTATTATGAATATATTATATGTATTGTGCTCCAAATACCGCGTTGTAAATGCTCTCATTGCCCGTTTACTAATATTTATAATAATGTTAATTACTATTAATGTTGTTGGCATTATTTGCATTTAATTGTTATGTTAGTAGTATTTCAAAACTACGTAAGTGTGATGTAAGTACATAAGCTTAAAATTCTTTAAAGCCGAGAATTTTAATTTTCCAGGAAATTTTACAAAATTCCTGACATTTCCCTGATCGCCAGTTTTGTAGCAACCGTGAAGGCAGAACCCTAATAAGATAAAATTCTTATTTTTGTGTAAGATAAGAACAGGCCACATGACATTTTTCAGAAATTTTTGAATAAACCGGTTTCGAGATCTCTAACCTCTAATATTTTACGTGTTACTTCAATGTTACTTTTGTACTTTTGTACTTTTCTAAAAAACATTTAGTATGTATCAAGAGTGTCAAACGAGTTAGATCATATCTTAATACACATCCACAAACTGAGATAGCTGAGTAACTGAATAGCTGCAGGAACTGTATGTTTGCATACAAGGAAATATATGCTGCAACGAGTGTGGTATAATTTGTCGAATATATAAAGGCAGATATTATCGCAAATGTACGTAATCACGTAAATCACAATGATCACAATCAAAATTAATGAGAAATAATCGAGAATGCAAGGCGTGAGTCTAAAAACTAGATTATTTTGTTCCTCTAATATACTTCCACGATCTCTAGTATTATCAATTTATCGATTCTTTTTCAGAATATCCAGCTTGAACACAATAACATTGACGTCGAAAATTTTGCAGGCTCAAGCATTGTATCGACACATGTGCCATGTGAACCGCGACCGCGAAGCACGTGATTCAGGAGGAACGTAATTAGCATAATTTCAAGGAAATCATCTCCCACGCGATGTCTTTTGTCACGTCGCATCCGTATACGAGCGACGGCGCTTCACGAAATTCGACGATTTGTGTGAAAACTTACGACAATCCCGAGGGATTGTTGATCAAACAGCCGCATGGCGCGATCTATAGCCGAGGCAAGTCACGTAGAATTTATCATAGAATGACTAAGGAAAGTGAAGGAAGGACAGTTACAAGGACTCGCGCTTTTCGAAAACGCGTCGCGATGCATCGAGTGCGTGCCATCAGTATGCACCGCACTGCATATGCATTATGTCACCGACCGGCAACGATTCCTCACAGTATCGCCTGATAATTCTCGAATCTATGATAGAATCGGCTGTCGGCTCTGACTAGAGCCGTGGGTGGCATCTCTTATTTTTATCTCCATCCTTTGTAGGTCACAATATTCGACTTTTCATCAAATATGGGAGATCATCACATCTTTCTGCCCATGACGGAGATATTTATTTTTCACACGTGTTAAAATGAAAAATAAAATATATCTCGACTATTATATATACAGAATTATATATACAGAAATTTTATTTCCTTAAAGAATTCTTATATTTTTGAATAAAACGTAGTTGTAGAATTTAGACTCTACAATATAAAAAAGTGAATCAGAATTTGTGATCAGAATTTGCTTGTTAAATTTAGAAAGAAAAAAGAAAACTATAAAAGATTACATAAGGATATATGTAGTCATATCTCGGTTATATAAAAAACAGAGATTATACAACAAATAATTCAATATAAAACTAAGTATTTATGTACATATATAATAACTTCGGAAATAATGGAGCAAAAACAATGCGTTTCAGAATTTTTTAAATATATTCCAATTGTTGTGTAGAATTTGAAAAGATGCGTTTTTTTGTTTCGGATTTTTTAACAAGTTTTTTTTAATCATAGCACGCAGACTTAACTTTTAATGGAACGCAATCGCCTTCCATGAATGCTCGTTTGATCGTTGCAACGTCGTCGTCCACGCAGCATTATTCTCGAATTTTTGTCAGGAATTGTAGAAGAAATAACACGTACCTACGCGAAGGTGACACGCGTCGCGTGACGCTCTCGCTGTGAGAACGTGTGACTGCGAGACATAAGCCGATGAATTAATGGGGTTATTTTTTTTATTCAGCCGCACACGGTGACCGCTACTGCTCCCTCCGGTCCGTCGCCGCTCCTATATGCCTTATACATTTTATTTTATTTTATTTTATTTTATTTTATTTTATTTTACAAGGTCCTCGTCACAGAATCGCGTCAACCATACAGCGCATGAACTACTTTGCTATGTAAAACGATCTAATGTCTCGATATGAATGAATTCGTTAACTTCGATCGATCTCGCTGTGTTCCCGAGGACATCACATGTGACTTCGTATGAATCTGAAAATAATTTTGTTGGACTATCTAAAATTTTATGTTGGGCTCACTAAAAATTTTTGTTGGGATATCAAAAGAAATGTAGGACGCTCAACTGGTTATTAAAATGTCAACATTGCAGCATTACTTGTCATGCTTGAGTTTCTTACATAATTGATCAGTGCTGGGATTATACATGCCGATCGGAATTTAAGCTGCGCGTGGATTGATGAAGTAAGAGGCAAAAGCCAAACTGAAAATCGGTCGAAATGCGCAAGTAAATCCCACTGATTTTTTTGATAGTCCAACAAAATATTTTCAGATTTATCTCTATTTAAATTTTTAGGCGTTTCAACAAAATCATTCTTTCCGTAGGCTCTCATTTATTGTTTACACCCTTTTTTTTGCTCTCTCGAGGAAATCCATCTAGAATAAGATCGAGCGTTTGTCCTCGAAGAGATACAATTTTTTTTTAGATTTCCGCTGACTAGAACTTTTCTACTAGTCACATTGGTATTTTCCATCGTGTGTGCGTGTGCACACTCTATTATTAGCGTTGGTCGCATTATCGTGGATACAGGACAAGTCACTGATTTCGATCCGACGAGTCGGAACAAATGGCTGCCACAAAGGTGCGCCGTTTATCTCTAATAGAAATAAAGAAAAACCTCTCGTTGTGGCTAGACAGGCTTCGTGCGCCATCGGCATTGATCATGATCTGTCACGAAATGAAATTCATACGTGCGCGACCTTTTTTTTATCGTCTAACCGTTCGAATACGGAAGCAGCACGCTAACTGTCTGGTAATTAGGGCTTTGCGGAGTCCATACGCAATGCGCGCGTATATGCCCCTGATTATTAACTATGAATAGTTCGCGATAACGGTCGACAAGCTCACTTATTTAAAGATAAAAATGTCGAAATTAAATGTATCATTTATCTTTATTAAAGGACTTATAACGAGGGAATTCATGAAATTTTTATCAATTTCCCCAAAAAGGTGCGGAATTTCAACGAAAAATAATTGTTAGTCACATAAATTCATAGATAATTGTGAGTCTACGACAAACATACCTTTAAGTAGATAAACAATTTAGATACGCAAATTGATAGATGGGATGTTCAAAACACTCTAAAAAGTTTTTAATTTTACAGTTATACTTTTTACTAGTATATTACATTATCCAAGTATGGGAAAAGTTTATCTATTTGTTTCGACTAATTATAATTCGATAGAAAAGTGATTGATTTTTTAAATATTATTCCATCAGTAACAATAGAATAATTCTAATATATACATTAGAAGTTTACATGAACTTTAAATGTACACCTCAAACGATGAAATAAAATGTATAATAACTCGAGTATTATTTCGATGTCGAGGCGTAAATCTATTTTTTAACATTCGAATGCACGACAATGAACATTTTATGAAACAATCATCAGTTTCAAATATTCTCAACAATAATAGTTCGCCAGTCCGAGCTCTCGTTAAAAAAATTTGCGCCCGTAATTGCTCAAATCTTATTAAAATGTACAGCGACTCGTAGATGACACTATCCCAAGACCTCACCTCGCGCATTATTTCACAGCAAAAATAATGTAATTCTGGTCACATTGCAAGAACGAGAGATTTTTATCGCGACGTGGCTCCTCTTCGTGGTGCCTATGACGCTTCCACTCGTCACGCATATTTCTCGTTCCAAAGCGTGTCCGCGATTGCAGCAGCTTTAGCTCGTGGAACGGGATTCGAGAAAAAAAAACAGGAAAAAAGAAGATGCGATTTTCAAGGTAATCGTTTAACCTCAACAAAGTATGATACTTCCAAACTCTTGCAAAATTTATGAAGTTATATTCATATAGTCATTTACTTCGTATGCATGAAAAGATTGATTTTACTGAAGTATCTAAAAATTTAGCTAAATACGAATTTGAAAATAATTTGATTGAACCATGAAAATAGTTATATTAGAAACTCAAGCAATGATGGATTCTGCAAAAAATTTGAACAGTCTAGCAACTAGTTTGAGACATCCTGCGCAATTATTTTGATAGTCCAATAAAATTATTTTTAGATCTGTATTTAGTTAAATTTTTAGATACTTCAGCGCAAAAACGCTTCCTGTGTAAAATTGGAAAATCGCTATCAATTGTATTTCTTATGAATTTTTCTTTATCACAAAAAAATGGAAGTTCAGAAATTTGTGTTCGGAAATGTATTTCGAAATTTTGTATCGTGCATTTTACCGGTTTGATCTAACTGTTTTGCATAAGAACTGACCAACAGTTTCTAAAGAGTTAATGCCTTCAGTTTCACGGTCAGATAGTGTCGGATAATAACTATAACTACGCCTGGACGAACGTAAATTAGTCGAAGTCTCCTGGCATCTCTCGCGTGTAATAGGATACAACTCCATAACATTCCGTCCGAATCCTACCACCTATCGGATCTCCCCTTTGAAATATAAAACGCTAGAAATGCAGGTCGAAAAATGTAATGGAGCTAGGCCTTCGGATGTGCCTTCACGATGGGTCTTTTGTCGAATGACATTAAAATTAAATTCAAATACAAAATATTTACTATTATAAAAAATGTTTTCTGTCAAACTAATATAATATTTTCCAACGTACATATTTTTTTACTATGTAATTATTCCATCTACGTTTGGCTGGAATGGAAGAATTGTAAACTATGTAGTGAGTTTCTCATTGGTAAAATAATTTCGACATAATCCCATCCTGAGAAAACCAACAGCAAAGGTAACTATCGAGGACATCGGCGAGTTGTCAACCCCGGATCGGTGCTTCTTCCTCGTGAATGCATCTCATCGAGACAAATGGGTCAACGTACGACAGCTGACTCAAAGCGGATGAATCATCGTGCGCATCGGTTGTAACCATTCGTTCTGACGTACCGAACTCTCGCTTCGTACTTCGCTCCGAGAAGAGAAATTGTAAAAAGAGAAGAAACAGAAGCACGCCAACGAACTTTACAAAGTATGTGACTGTCACGGTTTAAAGTGACCAAGAATAATCGCGTAATCATCCCAAGTATATTTATAACGTTATTCGACAACCGCCTCATCATTGCTCAGAGTCTTCGTCTTATTCCAATTTATACATTACGTTTTTAACTTCTGCTACATTGATTACATAACATAAAAATAATTTAAAAATAACGATCTTGATAAATGCTTTTTATTTCTTCTTCTTCTGTTTTTTCTCTTTTCTTTCTCTTTTCTTTTGGTGCGTAATGTTATGTTTGTGAGAGAAGTTATAAAATTATATTTTACCAGCGTAATCTTCTCTTCTCGAAACTTCAGGCAAAGCGAGTTGGTTCCTCTTTTGAGAAATCATCTCACTTTACGCGGTTATGTGTTGTGTTTCTGAAAAGCACCGTGTGCTTGCCCTCGCGAGGTGAGGTCGGAGCATAAAACATCCTCCGCTGTGGTTAACGGTTTGCCTGGTGCTTCTCTTCGCGTTTTGTACGATAAATCGCACGAATTACGTCATTGGAATTTTGTTGCACACGTAATCTACAAGTACAACCCGTCATGCATTAATAAAATGCGGAAGAAAGATGAAGAAATTAAATCGGTTCATTCTGACAAAGTATCAACTTTAACAGGAAAAATGAGCATGTTTATCAATCTTCAATTTAAATGCCTCGAAAAACTCGAGTCGTCCAATTTTACTTCCGCGTATGGCACTAATTATTTTAATTCAGAAATTATTTTAAATTATTTTAAAAGAATATTTACATCTTTACTTTGCATTCAATAAATTGGAATTAATAGATAAAATAATAAGAAGTGAAATTCATTTTTTCAGCGATTAAAAAAAACATAGAAATATTCCACTTTATTTATGTTTGAGAGCAATTTTTTTGTGTCATTCATTTAAAAAATGCTTGTTTGAAAGTCGAATGATTATTCAAGCAAACAAACTTAATTTCGAGAATCAGGTTTGAGATAGGAGTCCAGGAATGTTGAACGGTCCAGATATCGCCGTCAAAGACAAGCGCTCTCAATATCTACTATATATAATAAATAACGGTAAATCGCGACGTAAATCTCGAGCGAAATAGATCTTTTCAATTTTATTGTAACATAAAATTATCATTCTCGTGACATTCTCTTTCATTAAACGACGTCTATAATGAGATTTTAATAAACTTTCTACAATAAGCCAATACAATTAAGCTTTAAAGGAATTGATCAATCATAGTCGATTATTCTTTTCACATTCGACTAATTGGTCAATTTCTTACTTCTACTTCTTACTTCATATATTTTAAACGACGCATCATTCCTTAAAATCTCATTGTAAACGCCGTTTAAAGGCAAAATTTAAGGTGTAACTTCGAGTTTTCAAGTCGGATTTTAGCTGAGAGATACATGTCCTACATATTGCTACAGATTCAAAATATTATTTTTTCGGGATTACGTTTCCAAATATAACAGCGATCGCGAGATAAGAGCGAGGAGAAACCGCGACCATGCCGACTGACGACCATGACAAACACTGTTGATCTCGACGAATTTCCGTCCGCGAAACAATGTAATATACGTCGTGTGTGAGTACGTAGGAGATCGCGCGGAACAATGTATGGTCCTGAGTCGAGGGTACGTAGCGGAGAAGGAAGACGAGACAGAGGGAGAGGACGGAGGGGAGAGAGACGGGGTACGAGAGAGTCACGCACGTACGCTGGGCCTTATCGTCGCGTTCACATCCGCCGACTCGAGGCGAATAGAGAGAAAGCGGAGAGGGCGGACGGAAAGGAAAAAAAAAATGCCGGATTCCCAGGATCCGTGGACTCCCTCCGGGGGCGGCGAACGCGCGTACGTCAGTAATGCGGAAGAGATTTCGTGCGGGTTAACTTCGCGAAGTGTAGACTTGAGAGACCGGCCTCTACCCACACGGCCAATTTGTGCACCGCCGGCGCTGGTTGATTAATGCGCGACGCAACGTATCGCGGTAAGTTACGAGAGAGAGCTCGAGAAGACGTCAAGAGTATCCGCGATGATCTCTCGTCTCTCGCGAGTTTCGCCAAGGGGAACCGCCTAATTCCCGGAAGTCATATGGAAGATCACATTGTAATCTTTTGATTTTTGATTTTTCGTTGATAACTGCGCTATATAATCATTTTCGCTATATATTTTCTACATGAAGAAAGTTTTGCTGAAATATCTCAGTTTAATTAGATCTAAAAATTATATAATTTGTTAAATAATTACATAGTACACTTAAACTGATTGTTAAAATATTGAAACTTTTTCACTCATCGTTGAATTATTGTATAATATTTTGACGATCCAACAAAATTATTTTCAGATCTATCCAACTAAATTTTAATATCTTTTAGGAAAAAATCGTTCTTTCCGTACAGAGAATATCTTTACCGAACGGAAGCGAAAATATCTTTAGCAAAATACTGAAATTACAAAATATGATAAAAAAGCAAAGATAATGTAACAAAATATAACAGAGATAATCAATAAAAATAAAAAATGACTTAAAATATAATACTTACCTCTACTTTATATAGCTCTCTCTATCAAAGTATTTCTTCAAATCATAATTAAAATATTTTGGTATTCAGTATTTCTGTATCACTATAATTAAAATCAATTGCTTACAATTAATAACTGAAATAACTTTTAAAGTTTGTTGTCCATTATATTCACTCACTTAGCGACAATAACAAATAGCGACTCGATGTATTCAAATTGTGGCTTACGAATATGAAAGATTCGCGTTGCACGATACCAGATGAACAACCAGGAAATGTCGCGGGTAACTTGCTTGAGCTTGTACGTTTTCAGGATAACCAATAAAGCTGTCACTACGAAATGTTATGCAACTATGTGCAATGTGTGATTCTTTCTCCCTATTTACGACTAGACCCAACGCAGATGCTATCAGTTTTCGAAGGTTGACGATATCGCACCGCAAAAAGTAATATACCGCAACAACTAAGTCGACGGGTTTACGAACTGGCTAGTGTATCACATGTCGCATTAATGTCAACAACATGCAATCATTCGTAACCACAAATTGTATTGTCTTCTCACGATAGATTTTCCGGCGAAATTAATAACTACTAGAATACACGATATCTCCATTGCACTTAACACTGGAAAATCCTTAAAAAATTTTCAGAAAGAGAGAAGCATATGGAGGAGCATTAAACTTTCTTGATTGCTAGATTTATCATAGATTTGTATTCGCAATAAAGTTTGCAAACATATTGTTATTAATTTATATCATGTCTAAGTCATCTGTGAAAATATCATAAAGAAAATGTAGTGATTTTTTTTTTATTTGAAGATAACGTGAATCATCACTAACGCGGCTTCCCCAGCTGAACTTCGAAGTGGCTTCAATCTATCGACTAGCTAATTAAATAATCCTCTTGGACGTGGTCGCGGCTCGTAGACGGTAGGAACAGGTCGATACATCTCATTGTAACAGGATAAACAGGAGTTGGGACATGGCGGTGGTTCGAGAAGCGACGAGGTTGGGTGGACAAAGTTGGAGGAAGAGAAGAAACCAAACGGTGGGTAGAGGACGAAATTTCGGGAAGGAGGACAAGAGGACCAGGAGAGAAGATCGGGGGACTTAGCTTCGGTTCGTGGGCCCACCGGCCGTTGGAATCCGAGATCGCGTCTGATCGCAATTAAGGCCCCGCTCCGACTGCGGCTGTGAATATTTTATTCCAGTCGTTGTCTCCCTCTCGCCATCTCCTTTCCTCTTTCTCGTCCCTTCCTGCTTCTTTTCCCTTGGTTTCTCTCCTCGCTCTAAACCCTCTGTACACCGGCAGTGTTACACCGTGCACCACACACCACTGCTCCTCCGTCTCCACCTCGGGACAACACGCTTGGATCCCTTCCTCGTAATGCGGAGGACCGCTGTCCCTCTCATCCGTACCCGCTTATGTACCCCCAGGTTGGGGGAGGCACCCAATTCGAAACGAGCGAATTTGAATACAGCCGGCCAGGTTCAGAAACAATGGGGACATCGATGGACCACACGGGATGCGAGCAAATGGTCGAACAACCGCAGGACATGCGTTCCGGCAAGGATTGCTCCTTTTTTTTCGAGGCCGCGAACTATCCACGAAACTACCACCAACTATCATCAGAGTAACTCTTATTATTACAGCCTATAATATGTCACTTTCGATACTCAGGCGCGTTTATGAATTTGTTTAAGAAATAATTAGATATAATAATAATTTGATATTTATCGACCTCTCCTTCTCGATAACGAATTTGTCCTCTGGAAACTGGAATATCGAAATATACAGTATAAAAAGATTATAGGATACTTTATTTGTCGAAGAAACGCGGCTGCATGAAATTATAGTAATGATATATTTATAGTAATAATTAGATATTTAAATAAATCTTCCAAATATTTTCAGAAAAATTAATAGACTGAATTATTTATAACTTATCGTAAAACATTTTTTGATAAATATTCGACAAATTCTCATCATAATTTCA
>NW_017259331.1:1377749-1408022 GCF_001594045.1 Atta colombica | reverse complement strand
GACACCCTGTATATATATATATATATATATATACGACTTAATATAAAAAGAGAATAAAATGCATTTAAATTTCATGAAACAGCATTTGTCTTTGACAAATAAAGTATCCTGCAATCTTCTTCTATTGCATTTTGATATTCAGCGAGGATTACAAATTCGTTATCGAGAGAGAAAGGTCGGTAATTCGGTGGTTCCTCGACAGGAAGGAAAGAACGAGGATCTCTGAGAGTATGAGAGAGCAAGGAAAGGAAGGACCTTTTGTGAAATCGATACTGGGCGAAGATGGTATCGGGCGGATCCAACACGTGTAACGTACTACCGCGCCGCCGGGACGAAATCAAATTTATTTTGCTGTTATTTCCAGCGAGCTGCAGAGCCGCTGGTCCGCGAGGAAATATGGGAAATCGAACTTTCTGGAAGCATCGTCGGAGAGAGGGGTCTTCAGGTATATTACCGCGGATGTAAACAGTTACATCGTGATAACCGATGACGGCTGACTGATCGCTTACGAATCGTACGAGAGCTGGAAATCTACTATCCGCATTGTAGCTGAGTAATTAACGGAAGAGTAATACACGGAAAGAATAGTTTTGCTGAAGTATCTAAAAATACAGATCTGAAAATAATTCAATTGGATTATCAAAATAATTGTGTAGAGCGCTCAAACTAATTGGTATAACGTTAAAACTTTTTGCAACATCATATTTAAATTTTCTACATAATTATTTTGATAGTCTAACAAAATTATTTTCAGATCTGCATCTATTAAATTTAAATTTCTAGATACTCCAGCAAAATTGTTCTTTTCGTAAAATAATTTAAATTTAAATAGATAATAATTTAAAATTCTGAAAAATATTAAACGCAAAAAATCTGTGCTAGAAATATAATCAGTGAACTTCATAATCGAATCAAGTTTGAAATAAAACTTCTACTTATTTTCTGTAGAAATTAATACTATTGTAATATTCAATCTCTTACTATAACTTCGAATAACATAAATCTAACAGAAACTAGACATTTTCATCAAAATAAGTATTTATTGGTCAATCTGTATGCCATAATAGACATATAGATAGTAGATAATTTATAGACATGCTGAAAGCCGCATAATCGAGTAATCTTTATTAACTTCATTTCCTATGTAAGCGAGAAAGCACATAACGGTATATGACAAACATATCGCCAAATTCCCGGTACGCTGTTGATTTACGACGGATTATGTCGCGTCGAGTATCTTTTCCCACATTCGAACGAAAAATTATGTGCGGTTAGCGCCTTAGCAGGAGGATGCGGCTACAATCCACGGGAAACGTCTTACGGTACAGGAACGTGATGGGTCATGTGAAAGACGGGGATACCTGTCGGGTTCATGGGGTGGTCCCGCGTCACGAATGATCGTCCTAAGGCGAGTCCAGGAGAGAGAGCCAGCCAGGCTCACTGTCGAGGACCACTGCCACTAAAAAAGACAAGAGATCGGCCAACGGGGACAACTCATGCGGAATCGCTAACGAGCCGAGCAGACACCCGAACGATGGATGGCTCGAAGAACCAGAACCTGAACTTCGATACGTCTCGAGAAAATTCCACTTTTTAGCTCGTCCCTTTCCCCGTCTATCCCTCGACGAAGGGATGCCTAAAATATCCCGATGCTTTCCGCTTCCGATACATTAAAACATGGAGACATGGAGAAATAAAAGGTGTTTCTATAAAAAAAATTATCGACTAATACGAAATACTTGCAGATATTTAAAACGATAAAGAAAAATTGTGTGACGAATACAAAATTTTTTATTAATAATAACATAAAACAATAAAAACAAAGTAATCCTTAAGAAAATAAAATGTCTAGTTTTCTTTCATTATTTTAATGGTTTATATCGTTAATGTTTATATTCGAATCAATCAGCCTCTTGTAAATTCAATGTTCATTTTATTTTTTTGTCAAGGTTTTTTAAAATTTTGTGTTATGAATGTGTTACAGAAATTGCAAAAAAAAAATGCAAATCCAAGACTTATTTGTGACATAACCGTTTCGAAAGTTTAATCGCAGCGAGCATGCTCATTTGTTCTGCCGCGACATATATGACGATTTCTGAATCGGTTTCGATGTCTTGAAGATTATCGCGTGACTCTGGCTGGAGTTTGACCCCGGAATAACTCGGACGGAACGTATGGCTGGGCTGTGGTGGGACAAGAGAAATGGACAGAGGGCATGGACGGGAAGATGGGGCAAGAGAAAGAGAGTGATACAGAGTCGATGGAGGCGGTTCGAGATAACAGATCGAGTCCGAGCTTCAACGAGGAAAGAGAGACCCCGAAGAAAAGATGGCGTGTAGGATCGGCTGTAGGAAGGAGCCAGTAGCCGGTAGGGATGTTCTGGTGGGTGAGCACAGCGTCCACCATTGCTACCACACCGATTGATTGCTCCGATTGCTTACATTCTATCGATAAAGCACCAACAACGAGTCAAACTAAGGAGAGGAGTACGTTCCTCGAATACCTGCCGCGGGTTGATTCCTAAGTCGTTCGCCTTTTCAGTATGTCTCTGGTACCAATGATTGCTGACAAGAGAACCTGCTAAAAGATTAATATCATTCGTCTTTCAACGTAGACCGCGAAGATAATCACTGCTCATATTGGAATCTACACTTAATCAAAATATTTGATTAATTTGTTAAATTCTTAATGTAACAAAAATATTGTATATAATTGTAATTAATATTCTAGATTGTTTTCTTCATTTTTTAACCTCATTGACAAACATATAACAGTACAACTACGAGTCCACTTTATTTATTTATTATCTTTCTTAGGAGAAATTTCACGCGAATGTGTTATAGATTAATATCTCCTGATAACACATTCGCGCGAAATTTATATGCATTCCGCATTGTAATAATACGTATAATTGTCCACTGACCGCATAATTAATCAGATGTACATTATAAATCACGGCTCCTCATCTTGTACGCCAACAATTTTTCTTAACGGGGTTTAGTTCAAGGTATCTTGGTGAATTCGACATTGTATAATGATGGCACCGGTAGCCAAAATGACATATTTCGATTCCAGCACGATCGAGCACCTTACCTACCGTTGTGTTGTCGCTGCCAAGGAATACAGTGATGGATCGATTGATGGAGGAAGGTCTTCGCTGTTATATGCGTTATATGGGAATACTTTCCGTGAGAGAAAGGGAAGTGATTCGATATCAAACCGCTGTCATGGCCTCGTTACAGTCTCATAGCAATTTCGAGAGCGAGTATTCTCGAGCGGATGCCCGTAGCAGCAAACCGCGCGTACATAATCGCTCCCCTTTGTACATATTCTACCTAGCATCCTCGAAAACTTCCAACTGTCTTGAGAAGCGCCGAAGTCCGAAGAAAAGAAATGCTGGCAGGATCAGGATCTGAGGAGAGTGATCGATCACTTGGACGAACTTGCGTGCGCCGAAACGAAGGATGGAAGTTTCACCCGGTCATAGATATAGCCACGTAGAAACCCGAAACGTCACTGTGAGAAATCACGAAATAAGGTTTCATTAACGTTATTTTTGTAACGTGAATGTATGTAAGGAGATCTTGTTACTGACACGAATTCAAGATACGTTGAATTTTAGGCCGTAATCACACTAATAATTACGCAATTATGATTAGCGACTAATAATTACTTTTCAATCAATCAGAGCAAAGCATCACCGATTGTTGCTTTAATTGGTTAAAAAGTAATCGTCATTCACAATCACGCAATCGCTAGTATGATTTCAGCTTTACGCCATACCAATTTAATTCTTTTCAAATTTGTGAAAGGATTATGAATCGACATTTAAGAGTACTGAGAGAAAGAATTTTTTTAATTTAGCAAGTCATCAGTATCTTTAATAGATGATCAGTAATATGTGGTAACAAATTTTGTTGTGTTTGCTGTTAGTCTGCTATACCAACCAATTATTACTAACGGAAACAAACTATTGAACATCTAATTTATCTTCTGGATAGACTTTAAGCTCATTTATACAAAATTCGTAGATGATCGTAAAGTCTTAAGTCATAGGAAATCAACCAAGCACAATCAAATGTAGGGAAAATACTTGAATTGGTCAATTTCTTACGATTTGGCATCCTGCAATCGTCTATGACTTTTATATATATATATATATGAGCCTCTTATTTGCTAGCAATACTATGGATTATTTGTTACATTGACGAATTAATTTGTAATCTTAACAAATCGATCAGTTTTTTAACAAATATTACATTTGCTTTCCCTTTGTTCCTATAACAAAATCATTTCTCTCAGTAAGTTAGTCATAGCCTCAATAGTTTTTTTAAATTTTATTCTAAAAAAAGTAAAATAAAGAGTATTGCCGAGATGTCTAGAAATCTTAAAGTTCATTATTTTTATATTCTTGTGTCTCAAAAAGTATAACTAATGTAAGTTTAACTATAACACAGAGCCAAGGGTATGGCGAGCGAGGCATTTGCCTCATGTAAACAATTTGAAGGGCAAAAATGGCAATAATTTCCTATATATTCTAATTCATTAATGATGATTTTGGTCTACTTCATGTTAAAACATTGAAGTTAATAAAAAATTATTTAAGGTCATCCTTAATGAAGTCAAGAAAAAAATCAAATAGGAATTCTTTCAATCGAAAGTGAAATAGAAAATGAAAAGCTAAGATTTTAGATATAATAATTTTGTTCCACAATAATTGATACAATAATTGATAATTTCACATCTATCAAAACACGAAAAATATTATTGTGATTTTAGTAAACTAACTATATTTCATTTGTAACATACATGTAAATTTGTATGATTGTAACGTATAACTCCTCTCTTGTACGTGATTAAATTAATATTAATACTAATAATTACTATTAATATTTCTTATTATATTTCACATGTCGTAAAAAAAATTTTTTTTTCTTACTAAGGGCCGCATTTTTTTATTTTGCCGCGAGTGCCAAAATGCCGACTCTGCTATAACATAATATATTATAAAAAAAATAAATAAATTTAAAATTTTTTTGGGAATATTCTGACCCCCGTTTATCAACTTACGTATCTTCGAATGTACTTGAAGATTAATATTCGAACATAACAAAGTATTACGTTAGATGAAATAACTTGCAAGTTGGCTTTTAACTATGACCTTTTAGTTAGACATAATGCAGTTATGCGTGCGATGTGAGAGAGGAATAAAAAAAAGATTCGTCCTTTGCAATGCGTCCTTCCAATTCCCGATGCAGCGATCGCTTAGACGAGAGCGCAAGATCTCGCGGAACAATGCATAAACACGGGCACGCGATGCATTATGCATGCGTGCGCCCTGGCTTTTCTCGAGCACAGCACGATGGGAGTGTCGTCAAATCAACGCCCCATCCGTGTCGTTCACGCCTCGCACGGCCTTCCAAATGCGATTTTCAATCGTAATTACGACACGTTATACATGTATGTACGCGCGCGTGTCTTTCTGTTCTCTTCGCTGAGGCGGTGAAACGAATGTTAGAGGAATTAGTTACCCGATTCCTCTGTCTGGTCCTTGATCCCTACACTATCTTTCTACTTTGCGTTAAACAAATGTGATTCTAACAAGGCCGAGAAGTTTTTAAAATGTGACACTCCGCGAGAGAGAATTATTCACACGAGTATGTACAAAAATGATGTAGGTACACTGAGAGAAATGTTTGGTATAAATAATCATTTATTTTGTTGGTATGTGACTTTTATAAACTTTTTTTTTATTTTTTATTTAAAAATTATATTAAACATTAAAATATTTTTATAATAAGTTAGAACATCTTAATTTATTCACTCGTCTTTGGCCGCTTATTTAATATTGTTGACATTGAGTTTCAAAAATGAGCAGTTTATTTTTTTTTAATTATATTGTTCTAATCAAACTTTTTGAATTTTAATTAGAACAATAAAATTTTTTTAATTAAAAAATAAGAAAGTTTTTGTAAGTATATCAATAAATAAATAGTTCTCGCATCAAACATTTCTTTTAGTGTATACGTTGAGAATGGCAGTTTTCGTAAAATTATTAAACGAGAAGCAGACTTATTATCTATACATCACATTAAAAAAAGCGTGATACTTTACGGACGAGAGTCCGTATGTCACCTTTTTACGAGTAAATATAGTAGTATTTGTTAAATCACTCTTCATGCTTTTAGTTTCGAAGATATCCAATTCACGAAATTACGTACACGAAAAACTCGCAAGTAGCGACAGCAACTAAGCGACCCCAAGGCAGCTCATCGATGTCCCGAATTACATAACAGTGATGTTTGACTCGTTTCTACGAGCATTCTTATAAGAATGACTTTGGAATATATCGAATTTCGTCTTACCCCGCGGGAGACGGCGCCTAAATGGTCAAATTACAACTCGGACAAGGCGATGCTCACACCGCGCGAGATTTATCGAAATCAAAGTCTACGTCCACGCGGAATAGAAACACTTTCGAGTTTAAATAGAATATAAACTTTCTCCTGGTGATAACATTTTATTGTTTTCGTTAGCCATTTATATTTCCATTCTTCATGGTGGTCTCGAGAAGTCACACGAGAAGTCAATTGGATAACTTAAATATCATATTAAAAATAAAAATAAAGATGCATCACATTACTGAGTATATACACTGAGAAAAGTGTTTGATATTTATAATTGCATGATAAAATAATTATTATGATTAGGAACGTCATTTTTAATACCTCTATAATATTAGTAATCATAATTACATATTTACAGTTTTTTATACTAAAAAAATATATTACCGAAAGCGAATAAATCATCGTTATTTTTTATTTATTATATATTTATGATATGTGTTTTTTTGATATAAAAAACATAATAGCGCTAAATATATGATTATTATTATTATTAATATCATAGCAATAACTATAAAAATAGATAACCATAATTATTTTATTATGCAAATAAATTATTATGCATAAATAACAAACACTTTTTTTTCTCTCAGTGAGTAATCATGAAATTAATCCACATTACAATGGTGTCGTTATATCATTGTAATGTCATCGAATTTGTATTCATAACATTCTACTTTTTATATTCTGAATGCGACTAGCTATTTCTGACATTTAATTGATTAAATGATAATCGCTTTTGTTAGAATGAAAACAGTTATATTTGGTATTAAACAGCGCGAATACGAGTCTGAGACTTTAAATAATGATTCGCACGAGAAGATTCGTGCGAATCCATCCACATTCTCGCGTGGCTATCAAAGGATTTTTATTGACGTATAATTCAAGGAGTTAATATTTATGTTCTTCTCTCTTTTAGATAAATTTCTCTAAGATAAATTTAAACGATGCAAAGAGTCCTGTATAGTACCGTTCTCACAGAAGACACGTCTTCCCGATGTGTCCCACGAAATAAAAACGTCACCGTCGTCCAAACTACCCAGGAGATCGTACCTCCTCAATCGTGAGAAGCAAAAAGAAACGGTGCATAACTTGACTTAAAAAAAAATAGTCGCGTGTCTCTTTTCGTATAAGCAGCCTCGCGATTTTTCATTATCGACATAACATGACAAAGCATTGGAAAAGTATTAACAGCAAGTAGTTTGAAGTTAAAGTTACAAAAATTCTTATAGGTTCAAATAATTTCATTTGTATAATTCAATAAAGTATTCTCTCTCTCGCAATATGTTAAATCTTCAAGAAAAATATTAATAAAGCCAAAGAATTCCATTAAAAATTCATTGTATGTTGACATATTTTTAAGATATTAATTAAATAGCATTAAGAATTAATAGGCAATTTTGACAAACTATTTGGCAATAAATTATAAAAATTATAAAAAAATGTACTGTACTAAAATAAAGTACAGCGTATTCTCAAGAAGAGTCAACAAAGTGGCAGATTGTCCCGACACGTGTAAGATGACTGTCCTAGCATATCGAAAAGTATTCACGATCATCGATCCGACGTTCGGGGCCACGTATGAGTTTCTCACGTGTCGCACGCATCGAGATTCCTCTCCCGGTGGTGCGTAGAGAGGGTAAGGAGATGGTGGGCGAGGAGGAGAAAGGGGAGGAGAAGGAGGAGGAGGAGGAGGAGGGCGCCTCCTTCGTAACAAGGAACCCCCCGTGGACGAACTAATTCTCCCGGATGACTCGCGAGGCTACGGCCCTGCGGGGGTCTGAAACAATGCGCGAGAAACGGCCCTTAAGGCCCCGTAAGACTTACAAGCCGCCGACTACGGCGTGCTCCTCTCTCCGAAACTCGTCGGCTATTTGCTGAATCACCTTCTGGATACTATGCGCGAGATGCGTCTCGCGGATGTGTAGCAATGTGTAGAAGCGACCGCGGAGAGAAATCTATCGGTGGATTCAGCGAGATCATAAAGTTTTAGCTCGAGAAACGAGTTCTGATAGCGATGCGCAAATAATCATCGATAGATGAGAATCTAATGAATGAACGCATTCACCTTTCCATCGATCCTATTAACTGCAGTGGATTTGTGCTACTCGAAAGCTGCACACAGGAAGACTATCATTTAAAATATCAAATCATATCTAGAGTGATTATCTTGTAAATTATGAATGTAGCTCGCTCTGTAAATCTTGCTTCTCTTTTCTTTAAAATAATTCCGAGGAAGATAAAAGTTTAATTACCTGCTATATAATGAAAGTAATTAAAAGTAAAATATAAATTATATAAGTTCTCACAATTAAATTATATAAAATATAATACATAAATAAAACTTTTTTACTCTATGAAATAACAACGTTTTCTCAAATTAACTAGTAGTTTGAACGTTCTTGATCGTCATTCGTAGCCATCGCTAATTCCGCGTGTGGGAGATTGGACTAAAGACACCTGCCCCATGCAGAGAAGTGCATTGCCCTAATGGCCCACCTTGTAATTACTATTGTTCCTACGTGACCACCTTTTATTGAGGATATCGAAAAAAGGAGAAGCACAACGCAATCGATCGAATGGCGAACACAAAAATTCGAATCTGCACGAATGAAAGTCAAACGGTATTCTTCACGTATCGAACGTCAATGTCCGTTGGAAAGTGCACAAAGAGATTGAAATAGATGTATTCTATGATTCGCTCGCAAATAACTTAACAGTACATGAGTTGATGAATATCTAAAAACATAATTTCTTATTCTATTTATAAATTAATATAAAAGTTATAAATTAATATAAAAGTTATAAAATATAAGGGTCTCAGTCTTGTAGAAAAGAGTTGAACGGATCCAGACGGACGATATATTAAGAGAATTAATAGATCGCCCGTAAAAGAAACAAATAATAATGAAGATGATGAGCTTAAAAACGCCCAGAAATGCCTGCGTATTCCCAGACTCTTCTCGATCGCCAAATGTCGAGGGTAAGTTCAGGGTAACAAAGGGTGCAGCATGGAACCTGGAAACTCGATACACGTACCATTCCGCTGCGTGTTCGCTTCTCATAGAGATTCTCATCACGTAAGGCGCATATGTACGTTGTTCTAATCATGAACAGAGATCTAGCCCTCTGCGGCCTCATTGGGGCCCAGTTTTCGCCGAAGCGGCACCCATCGGTCCGACCTTCGCTCGTATTTCGCTGCGTTGCGTCTTACGCACGTCTCTTCGTGGTTAAAAGTCATGGATAAAATCCTCGTGATTCTCTTCGCGGCATTATTATTAGAATTTTTATGAAATTCAGGATATACAAGATATGATTCACATATATAGCCAAATATTTCTCAACAAAATCGCAAATCTTTAACGATATATTATTATATATTTTGGATTCTAGCACGTTTTAATAATAACTATTTCTCGAATATGACGATAATAATTTGATTTCATTTATTCTTTTCCAAAATTTAATAAATGTAATAATTATTATAAATTTCATAAAAATTGACATTTCGTTCTGTGTTAAATCTAATCATTTTTCCTCTCAAAATTTATTGAAATCAATTTATTGAAAAAAATCTTGAGAAGAAAAATGTCTAGATACAGCTATTCAACAGAATGAAATGTCAATTTTTATGAAATTTATAATTATATGACATATCGCAAAAATGTGTAAATTGACATCAATCTAATATCTAAGATTATCAAAAAGTATTTAATATCATTTCATTTTTTATATGATAACAGAATTTATTCTATTTGTAATTTTTCTAAGAACGTTGTAATTACTAGAGAATTTTATTGAAACTGGATTCTACATTGCATAATCGTCTAAGTATTTTTTATAATCATCAAAATATTTTTCTTTTAACAAGAAAGATCGGAGGAGCAGTTATTCACGAATTACTCTGCAATAGTTGAAAAAGAAACATTTTAAATTTATATGTACGAAAAAACGTTCTTCTTATTTCGTTGTCTCTTCTTTGTTTCCCTCTTATTCCTTTTCTTCTCGGAAGCTACGGAGATTTTAACGATAACAGGGTGGATTCAACAGATCCACCACGTTCACCCTATCAACGATCCATAAATCCGACAATTTGTCCGGCCCATCCGCGGTGTTTTGATCGAGGCCGATTCGAATCTGAACGGGCTCCTTTCCGAAACTTCGCCCGAGACCAATTCGACATGGAGCGACCGCGGCCTTCGCATAATTATGCCGGATACGAACGTCGATATTGCATGTCAACGCGAGATTCGTCGCCCGATTGAGAAGATCAAGAAGAACCGAAAAATTCCACGTAAAAGCGACAAAAAAATAAAAAAGAATTTGATATATACAGATATACTTAAATTCTCATCGTGTATTGTCATTTCGTGCTAGTTTCTTTCGCGTAGATATGGCAACGAGTCGTAATTTTTTGTTGCGAGATAAGGAAGAGTGGATGACAATCATTTCGAGAACGTGTCGGCAACACGAGACACATTTCTTTGACATTATCTAGAGATCCTCAAGATCTAGAGATTGGACAACACCGTTTAGACAACTTCCGCCATATTTTTCGCTTAAAATAGAACGAAATAAATATATAAGATAAAATAAGAATACGTGGATATGTCATTTTATCTTATGCATACTATTTAAATTCTTTGGACTGAAATCTCTATAGAGAGTGATTCTATAGAGAGTAAAAATTAAGCCAGCTTTGAAAAAGAATAGTTAATTTTTAATCTTTAAGAGTGAGATTTCACTTGTCAGAGTATAACAAATCACTCACAATCAATTATTTTTCTCATATTCAACTGTAATTAGTCAATTTCTTGAGGCTCAGTTTCACAACTCACGTTTAACGCTTAACCAAGATTCTTATTTCTCATTTTTTTCCAATTTAACATTAGAAGGAGATGAAGAATAAGTTAAACATCGGTTAAGAGTTAACTATGAGTTGTGAAACTAGGCTCAAGACTTTACGGCTCAAGATTTTACATCTCTGAAAGCAAGATTGTTGATCTAATCTAAACCGGCATCCACAATGAATTTTTAAGGCGTAAAACTTAAGCTTTTAGCCACAAGAAATTGACCAATCACAGTTGATATTCTTCTCACATTCGACTATATTTAGTCAAGTTCTTAGAGCTTAAGGCTTAATTGAAATTACGTCTTAAAAGCTCATTGTAGACATCGCTTTATAATGAATTGTCATTCTCAAGTCAATTATTCTCCTCACATTCGATTATAATTGGTCAATTTCTCAAAGTTAAAGTTTTATACTTTAAAATCTCATTGTAGATGCCACTAAAGTTTTAAAGAGTAATCTATCTTATTCTTAAACAGATTTTAAAAGATATGAACGGATCAAACGTATGATATCCAATCTCTTACTCGAGGATCTGTAGCATTATCAAGCGGTTCTCCAAAATGGCAGCGCGGTCGCAGAGCGACAACTCGGCAGCCACGAAGCCAAAGATGCGGCCCCTTTGTAATGTCCCGCGTGGAATTCCAGCGCCGAAAAGCTACTCATAAGAGGCTGCTGGCTCATACGCGCGGTTCCCCTACCCTCGGATTTCTTCGTGTTTTATTAGGAAGGCCCTCGCGACATAGTCGGCGCGTTTTGACGGGTCCCCGCGGATCGCATACGAAATCAAGAGTCCGGCTGTCCGGCCAAGCAGCGCGCGCCACAAAGAGAAGTGCCTGAGTTTTATCGCTCGGGTCGCGGCAGCTCGACGACCATGTAAATTATGCGTTACTTTCGGTCACATCGTTAGGCATCAATTTCTGTCATCCCGACCGTGCGTCTTCTCGGTAAAGCGTAAACTTTCGGTAAAACTATCCCGCGACTAGATATCTCGAGGTCAGAAACACCACAAAGGATTACCGCTAATTAATGATAATTGATCAGATTAATTCTACAGAAAAGATTAAAAATCCGTATGTTTATATATAAATTCATACGATAGATGCGGGTAATCTTCATATAATTAAGTTATTCTTGGTGCTTAACCTTCTGTGGACAGATATTCTCATTTAGGATTATCTTCTTTTATTTTACAGAGAGTTGGATAGTAACTAGTTAAAACTAGTTAACAGATAAAAAAACAGTTAAAAAGTTAATAACTTTTAACTTAATTTAGTTAATTTTAAATGCATTAATTTTTAACTTAATTTAGTTACTTTTAAACTTTAATTCATTAACTTTTTTAAATTAAAAATTTTTCTACCTCTCTTAATGCTAATATTTTTTTTTCTATAAAGTCTTAAATATTAGAAAATTAATTTAGAAAAAGTTCAGTGATTTTATGATGAGAGACTATAATAACAATCATAATAACATCATACGGTAGATATGGTTTTTATTAACTCGCTAGATTTTCAATTTCCGCTTATATTTGAATCACATTAATTTTAGGTCATCATAAATGTTATATTTCAGCAACATAAATATGAAATGAATCTTAGATGAAGAATTTTTGTAGAACAGTACTGCACATCCAATCAATTTCTAAATTTTTACATTTATCTTTGTAACAAATGTCTCTAATCGATATAGTCGCGTAAACATGCATGAGCAGTCGTTTTAAAAGTTAAAGAAAGTTAGGTAAAGGTTAAAGAAAGAAAAATAATATAAATATATTCTTCTCTCTTGCAAGATTTTACAAAAACGCCTTAATGTGACTCTTATTATATATAAGTAAATTACATGTGAAAATAAAATGAAATTTACCTAATAATCTATATTTGTAAGTGTTATTTAAAATAATAAATCTCATTATAATAAAAATTAAGACATTCCGATCTCAAAAATAATTTTTTTTTAATTAACTTTTTTTTTAACTTAAGTTAATTCAATCTTAATTTAACTTTTACTAAGTTAATTCTTTATTCCTTCAACTTTTAACTTAATTTTATTAATTTTATAAGTCATTAACTTTAACTTAATTTAGTTTAAAAAAACATTAACTTACTCTATTTTATAAACTGCAGCTATTCAATTTTTATGAAAGTGACCGATGGAGTAATTTGATGATATTATATATTCAAATCTGAAATCAAGAAAAAATTCAAAATGATGAATCCAATAAAAACAGAAAAATATTTATATTGATTATTGTAAAACTCGGAAATTAAAAAAATTTTTAATTTCAAAATAACATCGAGTTTTCAGTTTTATTTGAAGTTCATTTATGCTAAGCAAACAATTAGTACTGATTTCCAAACTGACTTTTAAACTCTGATTATGAGACCTAATTATACTAGATTTAATTATACTAGATACTAGATCTTTCCTTGAAGATTACTGTCCGTTTGAAATTCGATATTTTGAAGATATATCTAAACTTAGCGATACCAAGAACTCCTAAAATTCGAATTCGTAATAATAAATTTTTTTTAATTTTAGAATTCTTAGATGACAATTAAATTCAAATAGTTTCTTAAATCCTTAGAAAACAAAGTCTTCCATAAGTTATTTTATTACAAAACTCCAGTTTTCTTAAAGGAATGTCATTTAGAAAACAAAGTCTTTTTTAGTTTCTTTATTATATAGTTCCTGTCCTCAAATAAATTAATCACGAGCTTCTACTGACTAAAAAGCATAATCGAAACCAATGTTTCTTTTAGTATTATAAAAAAACCAAGTATCTTTCTCTTTCTATTTTCATTTAACTTTTTTTTATATATTCATTAAAGCTAGATACAGAAAATTAACAGAACCGAAAGAATAACGTTTCGAATCGCAAGAATTGACCGTCAAGGGATTAAACGTCAGAGGAGTGCAACTCGGTTAAAAAATCCGTGTCCTCACTTCGACAACGGGATCGGAGCCTCGTGGACCCTCGCAATCCATAAAACCTGCGTATATTATTTACGTAGCTTTGGCAGCCTTGGAAAATGCTCCGGCGTGCGATAATGCGCGCGTTAACGACTTTATCGCGTTATAGTCGGCCGCTTGCAAGCTCGCGAGCCCCGCGAGCAAGCAAACGAGGAAGGAATTATCGATCCGAATGCGCGCGCGCTCGCGCGCTCGCGACCGCGGAGCACCGATGGCGCACGCGATAAATCTTCATAGTTCCTTCTGACACGTTTCACGTGGTGGCCGTAAGCGTTATCTTCGCCGCATGAAATATGTCGGAAACGCTTTTCTTTCACCGCGTGAATATTGCAAGCTCACGCTCGCCCGCGCGCGCTTCGGCATATTCGCGAAACGGCGCGGGGGAGGAAGAGATCTATACGCGGCGGAGGCCGGGGAGGAAGGCCGACCGGGAAAGGAAAGAAAAAAGAATAGACGCGGCACGTCTGTCTTCCGCCGACTGATCGATAGTACATTAGTAATAACTTCATTTCGTTCAACGTATATACAAACATACGAGGACACACGACATCGCGTGTTTACCTCCGTCCTCTGCGCGTGTAGTACACCCTCTTCATTGCGTTTTACGCGAACGTTCTATTTAATATAAATGTAGCTTTATTCCTTTCATTTCTCGACCCAGTAACTTAAAACTTTATCAAGATACGTCGTGCCTTACGTAAGCGAAATCATAAGAAACTTAAATTAACTGCAAAATTTTTCTTCAAATATGCCTCGACTGGTGAAAAATAAATTATCGTGAATTTTCGGTGTATCGAACGTAGCGATTTAGTATATCGAAGGTTTAGAAGGAACGTGTTCGCAAGAACTATTATAAAATTAGCGTAATATTTTTCAATTAAAAAATGCTGTCTGATTCTTGGAAGAATTATCTACTAATTTTAAAAATATTTATGATTTTTGAATTATTCGAAAAAAATCTATTACTGAAAAAATTGTATTTGTCGTATTTGTTACTATAATTGCAGTAAAATAATTATGGTTTACTGCAACTTCATTTTTATACTATTAGTTATTAAACTATTATTACTACTACTATTGCTAATAATAATAATAATAATAATATTTATAGTTATAAATATAACTGCAACTTATTAAATTATGAAAGTCTATTTCGGAAATCTAATTATAATTATATATATTATTATTTCATATTTATATTTATAAATGTAATTACAATTACTAATAATTTCAATTAAATTTATAGTTTTATCACTTTTATACGTAACATTTTTCTCTCACTGATGCACGTATACTTTATAAATATCATATAAAGTAGTCACGCGAATATCACCAGTAATTTAATAGTAAGTACATCATTGTAAATTATTACGTGATGAATTTGTAAATTAATTAGCCTTTAGCTTCTAATCGAGTGCATTTCTGTGTATCGTGTTTTTTACAGATAATTTCACGGTTCAAGTAACGGACGTATAGAGAAATGCCTGCGGTAAAAACTGCGGCATTGCGGAACGTACTTTTTAGCAGCAACTCGGTTACGGAGCGAGAGGCCGTAATTTGCCGGCACGTCATAAATCGACGACTCGGGAGGGAAAATAAATTTGCACGAGTCGCGACGCACAAAAAGCCATGAGTATCCATGGTCACGCGAAAAAAGGACCGTTTTCTCATCGCGGTAATTTAATAACGCGCAGCTTGTCGTTGCCCTATCGCGTTACTTCGAGACTTATGCACCGCGACGACCGCGAATATGCATCGACCAACAGCATTGCGCAAAAATTTAGATGCGTGTCACGTGGATATACGCATCCCAATGAAAGCAGAATTATGTTCGCAAACAGCTAATAATTCTCACTCACTTTGTATATTAATAATTATGCGCATATCTGCTCTGATAAAACTTGCAAAAGATTATCGAGCACTTATGTCGAGATCATAAGTCATATGAAAAATGTTAAATGAAGATTTTATCATATTATCAATTAAAATTGAAACATCTACATCGTGTAGAGAAAACCGTTAACATTCTAATTGCTCGCTGAAGCATGTTTCTATTAGATAAATAGATACGTATTACAATAAAGCTTAAAAGAATGTCGATGGTTTCATTACCGCAAGTCATTTCCGTTGCAATAACATGAAAAATAAGTCGTGTCGAATTATAAAATAGATATGCAAACATTTGTCATCCAGAGATATTTCGCTTCTACATGGAAAGAATTAACAATTTGGCTAAAAAATCTAAAATTTTATTGGATAAATATTTATTGTAATAATTATTTTATTTTTCAATATATTAAGATCTGTTGAAAATGATGCCAATCAAATTATTAAATTGCTTATTAATTTAATTTGTGATACTACTATAGTAACCTTCAAACTGTAGTGAATTCGCATCACAAAAATTTTCAATTTGCTGACAGTTGCGTATGAACAGTTGCTTCTATGTTCCTACTATGTTAAATGCTTCTTCATTAAATTTGAGTGATACCGTTGGATTTGTGAGAAAATTATACCTCGGAAAAGAGTGGTTTTAAAGAAATTTCTATTTTATCCTCAAGAGAGACTTGCAATTAAAAATGTCAAATCCCAATTCGCCTGTACCACCTACCATTAGTAGATGCTCAAGAGAGGTATACGGTTTGAAGGTTAATACTAGTTAATACTAGTTATAGAAGGTTATACTAGTTAATAGTATACTAGTATTGTTAGTTTCCAGTCCGAAAAATCAATTCAAGAAACTACAAATACGATATATAAATTCACATGAAATTATTCAAAATACTTAAGAGTCTTAAAATCCAACTTCGACTATTATAAGCATTATTTATTATGTATTTACATTATACGGTCCTAATAAATCATTTATCATTACAGAATAATTATTGAAAACTAAAAAATGATGACAAAGAATTTTGATATTCTAGCAACCAATTTGAATTTTCAACAAGATTATTTTCTAGCAAAATCATTCTTTTTGTGTAATATTCTAATAACTCTTTCTTGGAGACGCGCGAATTTCGCTGAGTCGAAACAAGGGGATTTCATACATGAGCCTATAGCAAACGTTTAATATATAAATATGTAAATAATGCGCGGTGTGCTGCGAGTATCTCTCATGCGGCTGGGACCAACCGGTGGCAGTTAACTTATGGCAGGGACCAGGAAGACTGGCTACGGTTTGGTCATCCATAATGGTGTTCCTCGCTGCGAATCTATCGTCACGTTTTAAACCCTCGTGCATACACAGTTACATTCCCAGCAATAAATGTCCCGAGTCACTTAGTACCTCATCCGGCTGATATTCAACGGCGCATTAATATCGAGGCGTCTCATAATGCAATATTTAAAACAGACATTCTTTCCTTTTCTTTCTTCGCTGTATAAATCGAAACTTTTACCGTATAAATTAAATCCTTTATTATATTCTTCCTTCTTCCCTTATATTCTAGTAAATATTTTTATCTTTATTTTATTATAGATAAAAACTAGCCTTCCAACTGATTCATTATAGGAGTATAAAAAAAAATTTCACAAACGTCAAGGCAGCGGTGATAGCCTCATTCTATCAAACCCCGGTATTTTTCCTATCGAACGTGTCTGATAAGCGAATAAAAGGCGAAGTCTCGCGTGAGTGGGCGATTCGCGTGACGTTTGCAAGCACTACTGTCCGACCCTGACCTATTCTTAGACCCTACATGGGTTTCGATCGTGCTTTTAGCCAATAGAAATTCGCGATTAAGCATCAAAAATAACTTAAGAAACTTACATTTCTACTTTACGTGCAAAAAATTATGAATTTTCTTGAGAAACTAAATTTTCAATACGTATATAAACTGAGATGGAATTATACGTAGAAGTTAAAGAACTGTATAAATACAAATTTAAAGTATTTTCTTATCCTTATCGATTTAAAAATCGCAAAAAATAACATTAAAAGTAACCAACATTACTGCGAGAAAAAACGTAATTTGAGATTAAGAGTAGAAACGGACCAAAGACAGTCCCTATTCAAGTCGAATTGTCCAAGAACCAAGAAGAAATCGACGACGGGGTTGACAATAGTTTGGCCAGCAACGAGACGATCCGACGTGCTCGAGGAGTCCAAGCTCCGGACGAGGGCCCGTCGCAATAAAAGGTCTTCGACAGTGGATGTGACAAAAATGAATTGTTATATTGTTTTAACAAATGAAGGGAGAAGGAGAGAAAGAGAGAGAAAGAGAGGCCGCCACTCGCCCCGTTCCCTACGTCGGAACGAAGAAAGCGGCCTCCTTTTTTTCCCTCTTTTGCTCGCGGCCTCTTCGCTGTATTATGTATCTGGACCCGCGCTCCTCTCAGTCATCCCGATCTCCTCCCTCACCACCTCTTTCTCTCGCTCCCTTCTTCTGATCCTTTGACTGGTTTTGCGGAGCGCGCGCGAAGCACGTGTTTTGCCAGTTCCTATTGTTTCCTGTATGATAAATGATCGCGTGGACCTCTCGCCGAGTCCAGCCGCATACGTCTCGTTTCGAGCCCTCGATGCCTCGATAGATCGCGAGGGAGGCGCTGCGAAATTCACGGAGAACGCAAAGGCATATTTGGCGTGTCTAAAAGGAAACTTGAGAAGATGGGATATAGAAATAAGTGCGAACTAGATAAAGCATTAATGTCTCGATCCTTGGTTCCACTTGCTGAAAATTCATGCCTTGTAATGTTAGATATTAAAATTGTATTTGTCTTTTCTTATAACGTCGGAAATTCAAAAAGATCCAAGAAAAAAAAAGAAGAAATGTGAACTACTCTCTAAAATCTTTGCAGTAGAATCTAACTCTAAAGAGAAATCACTTAAAAATTGACAATTGAGTCACTCTTTTTCATCATTGGTTCAATTGTCACTCTTTGATCGGTATTCATAGATTCTTATATTTGAATATCTTAAGTACAGCGTATCTTAAGTACATACTTAAGATGCTGTAAGCCAATCAGAAAGATGTATTAGCATCTTAAGATATTATTAAGACAGTTTTGAAATAAAAACAAATTATGAAACCTCTCTTTATCACTTTAGAATTAGATTTTACTCCAAATATTTTAGAGAGTAGATGAGAGTTTTTCCTCATAGATGTTATTGTATCTAACTAAATGTAATTAACTTTCATACTAATAATATAAATACTAATATATAAATAGAAAGAGGAGAGAGAGAGAGAGAGAGAGAGAGAGAGAGAGAGAAAAATCAATAAAATATATTATTGTAAAAATATATAAGAAGCAGTAAACAAAAGCTTTTTTTAATATTTCGTGGGATCGAATTAATTACTACATATCCTAATAATCGAAGATTAAAAGATCTTATAGAAAACTCCCATTACTATATAAGAATGTAACTTTTATTGCAGGAGCAAACATAGTTTTGTAATATCGATTGATTAGGGATACTATTTGACGATATACATCGTATGCTGCGATCGGAAGTTTGTTAAAAAAAGCATATTATTTTATTGAATGAACTAACAATATTCATTATTTTAACGCGACATCACGCGAAAAAGCAATCTGCGAACTCTTTCTGAAAAAATATGACTCGCTCGAGGTAATAACTAATCGGTTATGCAACGTGCTGTCACATAATTAAAATTGTATGACAGATTATTGTGTTTATACATATATGTCTAGTGAAAAGATTATACTCTAATATATACTATTTATACTCAACAAGATATTAATTATAATGCCCACCCAATTTTTAATTTAATTCCGCAGATGATTTAAGAAAAAAATAACGATTTGTCAATATTTATAATAAGTTAGATAAAATTTTGTTAAATTTATTTACCGAACGTAGAAATGCAGGTAGACAAAGATTATACCTGAAATATACATTTCATTATTTTTTTTATAATAACGAAAATAAATAAATGAGATAATACGATCAGTTTCATATTAAAATTACGAATGCATAATATATTTTACAATTTCTTTACTATTTCCCTTAAAGATTTTGGAATTAAGAAAATTAAGAAATTTATTAAGAAAATTATTCAAACGTTTTAAATAATTAAACCCTTCGGTGCTACATTATGCGTTATTATCTATACAATACACTGAGTATTGTATAAAAATATCGCATAAAAATGAACATATTATTTTTACAATTTTTCAATCGAAACATAAGACATTAAGGAATATAACGATAACAAGTTTACAATTGTATGTATCGTTATTAATAAAACAGTTGTAATACATAAAGTAAAAAAGAACAATTTGTGTGGTTATCATCGAAGGATTAAGGTTTACATTATTATGCTGAAAAATTATTTTTTCTACGCAAAATATAACGTATGTTTTTCTAGAGAGAATATGGACATAAAACTCATTTCTCAGTGGTAAAGAAGTATTAACGCTTGATTTTTCTTTTACATAAAAGCTTATTGATATACGATTATCTAAAAGAGGACAAATGGAATTTATGAACAGAGTCAGTTAAAACTGTTGACGCGAGCGGACTTCAACGCACCTTCCGATCCCCAGGAATATCATCGCTCGCGATAATGTTAGAGCCGTGGGCGAGTCTCTTTTTCTTTTCACGATTGGCGCAACTCGACGTTGCTACTGCAGCGGGGAGTCGCTGTAAAGACTTGCCGCACACAGAGATGCGAGCGCAAACGCATGCTGCTACGTATGTATATGTACATATAAGTTGGTAGCTTCTGAAATCCGTGGCTGATGCGGGACCGATAGTGTTGGGACGCCCAGCAGGCAGTCCCAGCTACCATGGCACCCAAGGATCTATAGTCGTGACGAGAATCCACGGACCATTACAAGCTCAACGATGGACGTACGCGCTTCGGGATTCATTTCTGCCGAGCAAGTCTCTCACGATAGAAATATTTTGGTAAATCCAAATATATACGCCGCATCTTCTTGATTCGTTCATCATTTATCCGATACATAGTCACGAAAAACGTGTAACCCATAGTGTGTATATCCAGTGGTACCTCGAAGAATTAAGGTTTATATTATTATGCGAAAAAATTATTTTATCGAGATAGAGGCACAAAATATATAATATGGATATGAAGTTCATTTCTTAGTGATAAAAAAATATCAATGCTTGATTTCTTTAGTATAAAGCTCGTTTGATGTCTTATATATTCACATTGATGTCATATATGGACATATATAACAAAATAGGAAAAAGTGTTTTAATACACTGATTAACTATTCAGTAAATGATGGTATTTCATCTGCAGTTATTGGTGAAATATCATTAGTTACTGAATAATTAATCTGTATATTGAAACAATTTTTCTTAAAGGAATTTTGCATTCAAATAATCAGTTCGAATTAATGAAATAAATGTATGATTTGTAAAATAAAATTCACGTTCAATTATTAAATACGTTTAAGTATAAATCTGGTACTGCAATAGATTATTATAACCAAGAATCTTCTTTTTTGAATCAAGTTATATTGAAAAAAAATAGAACTTTTCAAAAGTTTTTTTTAAAAGTTTTATTAGAAAAAGTATTGATCGATAAATTTTTATTTTGAAAAAATTTAGATTTGATACTAAATTCATGTGCTATATAAAAAAAATTTATTTTATTTTATTATGATATTAATATGTTCGTGATTGAAGATATTCGCATATGCATTGGCAGCGCATACCGTGAGAATCGAGCAGATCACTCGTGTCTTACAAGCGCGCATAAATTTAATAGGATTAAGCGGGGCGATATTTAGTCAGTATAACGTCGAGGAGCCTCGACAGCTACCCTCGGTCATTCTTATCTGCGCGGCCGCATCTGCCATGAGCGACGAAAGAAAAATGGTCTCTGCTCGATAATCAAAAACGGTAGCTACGGTGAGATCGCTAACTAGATTTCGCGAGAAAAATAAAAATGGAAGATCGGTCTATGATTGATAATGCGATTGACTCGCGAAACTAACAAACTCACGACATAATTCAAACTCTCACATGCCAGTGAAATAACTTTACTCGTTCGATCTTTTACTTAACCCTTAAACGCCTTTTCGATAAGGTATATTCATTGTCAGTTTTTCTTTTTCCAACGCTTCTTCAATATTTTTTCTAATGAAACTTTTAATTTGGAAAAGTTATATTTTTTCTAATATAACTTTTTTTCTAATAAAGATACACCACTTGCGTAGTACCGATATGTTCTTTAATATATGGTTTTAATTGAAAAAAAAAATTTACAATATATTTTAAAAAGTTATAGATAAGCAATTGAATTCGCAGTTGAATACGCCATAATCAAGTTTTTTATTGTTCCCACAGTGAGTGATTTCCATGCAGTCATGCATGACATGAGTCGACACACATTATCTTTCTTGACATTTTATTGAGTAAAAATATAAAACATCACTTATGTCGATTGTGTTACCAAATAAAAAGCATCCAGTGTAGCGTTTACGAGTTAATATATCAAGTTACTAATATATCGAGAATAAATATTAATAAGAGAAACGTGATCAAACGTAATAAGAGAAAGAATGAAGAGGAAAAGTCGCGCTCGGTGACGAGACCGCGTGAGGATTCAGCCCACGTATCTGAGAATGAACATATAACTCATAAAACAGCGTGTGTTATCGCATCGTCATTGTATCCCGAGTTTCATCCCAGATATATTTAATGTGAAAAAGAAAACGGTCTCGCCGTTTAAGGAAACGCGAAATTCGCGCTGATGCTGTTACGAGTGTATTTCTACAACGGTCTGCTAATTTCGCGTCGCGAGAATCATGTACGTATCAGAATTATTATCAAAAGCAATATTATTATCGGAGCATTTGTTAAATTTTATAACTCACACCTCTCCCATAGCGACAGGTGTAACAATATTGCGACATCGCTTAATACAATATTGTATCGTGCAATTTATTAATATCGCATAAAATTAAAATATGTTCTAAAAGCCATTAGTATTCCATTTAATGATATTTATTGTTATGATGCATTTGTTAACATTTAAATCTTAACTACATGGAAAGTATGGTTTTATTAAAGAATCTAAAAGTTTAGCTAGATACAAATCTGAAAATAATTTTGTTGGACTATAATTAAAATGATTATATAATCAAAACTATAATCAAAATAATTACGTAGGACGCTCAAACAAATTAATTTAGAATGTCAGAATTTTTGCAGCATTTTTCATTATGTTTGAGATTCCTACATAATTACTTTGATAATTCGTCAATATCGTTTTCAGACCTGTATTTAACTAAATTTTTAGAGACTTCAGAAAAATTGTTCTTTTCGGATACAATTATAGGAACTTAAATTTTTAAACATCCTGTTTGAAGTATCTATAGAATGCAAATAAATTTCCTGTAGAATACAAATAAATCTTATGGTAATTAATAGAAGAATGTTCAAAGTTATTTTACCTATAATTAAAAATCTCAAAATACTAATCATATCGATTGAATCGATCGTTTAAAATTTTCACTTCAGATCCAAATAATCCATTATTATAATCGAGAGTTACTTACAATATATTAAAAATATATAAACAAAAAAATATAAATAATGTGGATGCTAATAAGATTGCGACTTGTTGAAGCGTTGAAATGATTGGCACGACACCGCGCGTTGCGAATCCTAAAAAATCATCGCTATACTCGCGAGGATAATAGTATTCGCGAGGCTCGATCGACGGGATTGAACACGATAAATCTAGAGGGGAATTAATTGCCATTTGGTCCTGTCCGGCCTGGGTCCAGTCCTGGGTCCCATGCACCTCTCTTCGCTCTTTCTCGTTTTCTCCCCCCTCCTTCCCTCTTTTTCTCTCTTTGTCTCTTTCTCTCTATCTTTCTTCCGCCGATTCCCAATCTCAAGTTCTACGTCCTCTTTCCCGAGGCCCGCCTCGCTTGCGACTGGTTGACATCCTACAAATAAAATCAGCTCCAGGAATGCTCGCGACGACACGGGGTCTGTGGGACCTCTCAGAGACTTTCTTCCCCTCCGTCTATCTCGGGAGGGAAAGGGAGGACTCGATCTGGACATACGCAAGTGGGACGAGGACTGCGTTGGGGACCCCACGGCAAGAGACGTAATATATGGTAACCTTAAGACAACAGTTTGGTATATCTTTGGGTATACCTGGATATCTCGTGCCCCGTACTACTTTTGCTGGTATATCCACTACTCCATTCTACATTCATCGACGTGTGCGTGCGTGTGAACGTCGTTCTCCTTGCATACGTGAGTAAAGACGAACGAAGAGAGACGCTTGAACTTGTTGCAATTTCGACCGCACCTAAGCTCAGCCATCACCAATCGCGATTCTTTTATTGTCGCTCTTTAATTTAATTGTCGCTTTTCTGAGACACAAATCCCAAGCGAATATCTAAGTCGCCAAATGAATTGCGTAACACTACTTGCTAAATGACTTCTGTTTATCTAATGTACTTTCACTTGATGAAATTAAAAAATGTAAAGTATTCTTATATACAAATATATATCATTCATAAAAAATAACACATAACATACGTATATGTAATAACATATTCTGAGAAGATGATAATATGAAAATAACCGAGAACAGCTAATCATTTCTAATCATTTTCTCAAAATTTTCATCAATAAAGTATTGATAAATCCGATACGGTCCGTGAATAAATAATAAATAAATAATGCATCATTTAACAATCACTTTTATACGGTGAATGCAAAAAGCATTCGTACATTTTTTATAAAAAGTCTCACGTAGAAAATAAACATTAATTAGCGATTTTATGCAATGGATACATTTTCTATTCTATCATAAACAAACGAGCTTCGCATGTATTTCTGATATTAGAAGCTAAATTTCTCGATTATACGAATACTTTTTGAGTATCCAAACAATAGAACTTTTAATTTTCGGTTATTTTTCAGATGATACATTTTCTATAAGAAACATACAAGCTATTTTATTATTTATGAATAAATTGTTAATTAGCCAGCAAGAAATGATCATCAATTAAACGTCAAATTGGTGTTGAAATCATCGTATCGACATCGATTCAACATCAATTCATTTCTCGCTGAATAATATTTAATTTTTTTAAATAAAGTTTTTTTGTAAATATTTTCTTTGTACGAATACTTTTTGTACTTATTGTATATATTTTGTTAAATAACATGACAATATTAGTATTAAGTTTAATTATTTAAAATATTTATACTTTTGCATTATTTAAAATGTAACAATTATACGAATTCTCAATTTTTAAAAACACAATGAAGGAATTCAAAGCTAATGAAAGTACAAATATACTTATCTATTATTTCAGTTTTTATAAACTGTGCGCTGATAAAAAGTTTGTCAGATTTAAACGCAATCATAAATTGAAGGTGTTTAATATCTCAAATTAGATTGATCGTTCATTTAATAGTAAAGCCAATAATCATCTTAAAAATTTGCAAATAATTTTGGATTATAACATTAATTTTGAATTATTTTAATTATTTAATTATTTGAAAAAATTTAATATTGACTAAACATTAAGATCCGCTTTGACCAAAAATAGAATTAATTTTATTAATTCATGTATAATAATTTCTAATCTGATATAACGTAAAGTAATCAAATTCACTCACATATATAAATATTCGTAAAAGATAATCGCATTTGGAATCTTTTGATATTATCGCGATCACATTCTAAAAATAGTACAATGATTCGCGGAGTAATTCACGCTGCTACCTGTTCGTTGTGCATCATATGAATGATAAAGTACGCACTACGTGGTTCCGTTATATGTCGGTTACGGTCACCTTATTCTTGTTATTCGCATACCGATGAGGTCAAAGCTTTGATTCTTTGAGATCCAAATAGTAGACGAGGAATGTCAACAAACGGAGCGACTTGTGTCAATGCTATTCACTCACCGCGCGTATGTCAGTTACAAATCAATTTACTATCATTTTATAAAAAAATTTATGCAAATTTGAGTGAGCGAATAAGTTGATTTATTTACAATTGTAGAATCACGAAAATCTTAAAATATACACGTAAAATCATTAATAAATGTATGATCGAATTATTGTGTTATTTAATTTACGTGTCAATTTACGATCTCTATTCGAAAATGGTCAACGAATTATATTTAGAGTTCCACGAAAAATTTAACGTAGGAAATATATTCGACTGCAAGCAATGTTAAAAAATTAATTATTAATGATATAAATATCATACTGTACTTTTATTATTTTCATAATCATTCTTGCGATTGTTAAATTTAATAATTGTAACATAACGAGTAAAATGTATATTTTCGAACTTATTATTTATTATCATATTTATTATCTATATATACAATGAGAACAAAAAGTACAAGAAAATTTGTTATAAAAAAAGTCTTATTTGTAGAAAATAAACATTAATTAGCAATTTTATTGAATACATTCTATTCTAACATAAACAAACGAATTTCGCATGTATTCCTGATTTTAGAAGCTAAATTTCTCGTCTGTATAAATACTTTTGAGCATCCAAATAACAATTTTTAATTTTCGCTTATTTTCTAGATGATATATTTATAATTAATATATATCTTTTTGATATATATAATTTTAAGAAACGGTCCATTTTATTCTTTATGAATAAATTGTTAATTATCTAACAAGAAATGATCGTCAATTAAACATCGAATCGAAGTCAAATTGAAATCATCATATTTATATTGATTTGACATCAATTCGATGACTCATTTCTCTTGGATAATATTTATTTTTTAAAAATAAAGTTTTTTTAAAAAATATTTTCTCTGTACAAATACTTTTTGCACTCACTGTTGGTAAATATAGATTTACACATTTATTATAAATGTTTATCTGTGTACATAAAAATATAGATACACCTATAGAATCGCGCTATCATGAGCAATGAAAAATCTGAAAGGAATATATAACGATCGTTATGGATCTTTTCACAAAAACAATTTCACCTGTCGAGATACTCCGCGTTAAGAGCGGAATTATTATGAATAGATTACACGTTATTATTATATCCACGCTCGCTTGTAGACGGTCAGGCATTTTCGCGACGAAAAGAGAAAGAAAAATGATTTTAGAAGGAATTACATTCATCGGAGATAATATTTATCTATAATATTTCGAGCTATAGATTCATTGCATTCAGACAAACAAACACATGCGATAATCGCACATAATGATAATCGCGCGGCGACGCTATTGTTGGCATTCCTCGCATTTACCTGTTGCGGAAAAATTGCGCATCTAAAGATAAAGTAATCGATTTATTTTGAAACGAAGTGAAAATTACCAAAGTGAGTGAATTTATTCGCTATAAATTTGAAAGGTCGCACATAATACTGCGCATCTTACCAGTCTTTATCATCCATTCAACTAATATTATGACGTCACGGGATCAAGCGTCACGGGAATCAAAATCCAAACGCAGGGACTTGCGACCGTAACAGTTTTTTGAAAAACTCACACTCCGTCCAGATTATACTGTTTGAGTGGAAAAATATACACGCTTACACTTCCTAGACATTCGTCACAACATCCGAATGCTTCTTTGCATCCGTATAATATACTTTGGACGAATCAAAAATCGCGAAAATCGCGAAAAATGTCGCAAATCTTATCAGTATTACGTCGTTCAATTGTACTAATGATGATGTGACGTCACACAGTCAAACGGGGGTCAAAAATCTAAACGCAGGGATTCTCAATCGCAATCGTTTTTTTCAAAAAAATCGCATTCCATTCTGATTACATTATTCACGAGAGTTATAATGCAATCCGAATGGAAAATATGCATACTTACACTTCCTAGATGCTTCCTCTTCGTGACACTTCTAATATTTCTCTGCGTACGTAATTATTAATTACGTGTAATATATTTTGGACGAGTCAAAAAGTTGAGAAAATCGCGTCTCATCACTAAAATAATGACGTCATGACGTCACATAGACAAGTATTAACAATTAGGAATGAAAATTTAAACACAAGAATTCGCTACTGTAAATCTTTTCAAAGTATTCTGTATTTCGCATGTCGTATGAATGAGTTTCCGTTTCACGCATCAAATAAATATATGTAAATTTAATTAATATTTATCTACAATTAGAGCTTTCAATTCAAACAAATATTTGTTGAAATTTAGTTTTTTTATCAATACATATTGTTAAACTAATAATATTAAATTATATCAATTTTAGTTATTTTTAATCATTTCCATAAGTCATTGCTTGTACTCATTTCGTTATTAATTTAACTAAAACAATACAGTTAATTCGAAAAGATGTATTAAATTTAGTAAATATCGGTATAACGGTTGAAATCGGAGGCAAATAAAAATTGTATTATTTTCCGAAATATAATCACGACAAATATCAAAAAAATCTCTAAGAGAAATTTTAAATAATTATTTTTTATAAATGCTTAGAAATTCAATAAATAAATCTTACATTAACCCTTCTGTCAATGCATACTTTTTCTCCTTTTCATTGAAACATTTTCATTTCATGTTTCACAGGATTCTCGCTAAAAATGTAAAAGTAAAAATGAAATAAAATTTGTGCAAAATTATTCTTTAATTATATGTGTTCAAAGAATAAAATTTTTCAGACGTCATAATGAAATTCGTACAAAAATATAAAAATATTCCCTGTTTAAGATTTGGTATATGTAGGTATTCGGGCATCCTCTATATTGACAGAAGAGTTAAATACTTCATTGTTTTAAATTGCTCTTAGATTAAAAATGTGAAATAATAATACATAAATCGTATTGGATTAAATAATTTTAATTTGAAAGCAGAAACACATAATTTTTATTAATGATGATTTATTTCGTAGAAATAAATATCTCTGCTTTCAAATTAAAATTATTTATTTTCGTTCTGATTAATTAAAAAATACTGATATAAACAAATAATTAAGATGCTCTATATTCGATTCGAATAATGGAAAACTGAGATATATCATTAATTTTCGTAGAACTTTTTATTCTAATTAATCTCCAAAATATGCTATTAAAAATAAGTGATTGTTACGAGATAGTTGTATCCACGCGAAGTGAAACGAAAATTTATAACAGATTGAAGAATCGGAATAACTGAAAGAAAGGGAGGAGAATTGGCATGGAGATCATGGGAAACAAAAGGAGCGCTTCTCGCTGGAACGACGCGAAAAAGAAAGACCGAAGGCGGGAATGTTGTTCGCTCGCAGAGTTTGTCACTATGGAACGCTACATTATACCATTAAGGACGCCTGAAATAGCAGCGACGGCCAGCTCGAGTTTTACGTGCCACATTTGCCATGAGGACCGCGTGGAGTCCGCAAAGTGATTTACAGTTGTCTCCGATCGTCATAAGTCAACAAATGAATCGTCGCCTTCCGTGAAAATTAATCCTCCGTGCGAATTAAATGCAAAGAGATGAATTAATTATCGTTATCGATGTAAACTAACACAGCGTGTTAGTAACGAAAGGTAAGCCTCGACATATTAAATCATTTCGGGGGTTTTATTTTCAGCAGAAAAATCGTGCAGAAGCCAACGATCGGCATTCGTTGCAAGTTTATTCCGACAGCATTCCCTCCATTTTCGTAGGACAAAAAATCCATCATACGGCGGCGAGACGTGGTGCCGACATGCCACACATCCAATTATCATAAAACGCTCCAGATGCTGAGTCCCGCGGTTATAGCGATGCGGCGGCTTTCTCGTCGAATCCAGGACTATAAATTCTGCGTGCGTCCGAACGATACGTCCCTTTCAGAGCCGTGGATCCGACTTTATTCGTGATTCCCCCGGCGGAAGAACACGGGTTTTAAGGTGATCAAGCCGGGGCAGATTCGATCGAACTCTGATGGATTGACTCGGTGCGCCGTGTTAACGAACACGGTGGTCCCCGCGCGAGCATGTTCGAAGAAAAAATATTGACGTCTCTTAGAAAAACTCTCAAGGTCATAGCGTAATTTGTAACACCTCCGCCGCTCTATCGGCCAACGAAATTTCATTTCACCGTGATCGATCTCCGACATGTTACACGCTATTGATCGATCGCTTGACACAATTACCGC
>NW_017259331.1:1371191-1377649 GCF_001594045.1 Atta colombica | reverse complement strand
CTCTCTCTCTCTCTCTCTCTCTCTCTCTCTCTCTCTCTCTCTCTCTCTCTCTCTCCCCTCCCTCGCCCCCTCCCCCCTCCCTCCTTCCCTCTCCCCCTCATACATTTAACCTTTCATATATTTAATTCATATATTTAACCTTTAAGAAAGTAGTCGGTTAGAAGATAAGCAACTTGGTAAATGGAGTGCTCCAAGGAAATCCAAAGAACATTTTTTATTTCACTGTTATATTATTTACTAGTGTATGTATATTACTGAAAAAATATATTAAATGATTTGTTTGAATAGTGCCAATCAAAAATAATTCATTACTAAATATGAAAATATATTTATTTGATACAAAATCATTAATTTGATGTAACTATCATTTCATTTTGTTAAGTAAATATTTATTCACTGTAAATGAATGTTTCGGCACTATTCAAATAAATATTTATTAAAATTTTAAATATTTCTTCCTAGTGTGCTCTCATAAGATAAAGAAATGTAAACATAATGAACTTTAAAACTTGTAGACATCTGGGCAACGCCTTTTGTTTTCCTTTTCTATGATAGAACAAGGTTTTAAAAATTGTAAAACTGTAATCACCCACTTAAAGATTAACAATATATTTAAAAATATATTGTATATTTTAAATGAGTAGTTGAATTTGAACATCTTAAGAATCATTGCTAAAATCAAATTGACAATTTTCGCAATCATTTTTTCTGTCAATCCTACAACTTTAATTCGTAATTTCTCAAATTTGCCATCATCATTGATATTTATCATATAATATTAGCGATTTTGAAAATATCAAAGGTAATACTTCTGATAATAATTTACGTAAAGGAGGAAGGTTTCCCGGATGAGTCCACCATCGTGCTTTTACGCCGAAGACATTCGCGTCGATTCTTCAGTCGCTGCTTATCCTACATAAACAGGCACATACGAAAGCCCTAAAGACCGCAGTAAAGCCGATACTTAAATCACTCCGGTCACTCAGCCTCGCGGCTCAGATTGATGTAAGGCCGTGTTTTACATTCAATTCAATTGGGCAAAAACTGCTATCCGCTGGCGGGACGCAGTGGACCGCGTTCTCGATGCCGGCGCATTGTGCCGACGATTCGCCTCGCCGCTCCGTTTCTCCGCTGTTATGTTCCCTTTGGAAACGCTGCCTTCTTTTCATTCGTACGAATCTCCAGCTTGGTGCAAGAGGTAAAGGCCGCTCGTTAGAACTGTCCGCGGGACCGCTGACACGAAATTGTCATTATCTATCACGCGTCGAACAGCATTCGCCGCGGAACGATTACAGTCCCGAGGCTGTCTTCCCTCACCTTCCCTTCGCAGCGAAATAGTGATTCGTGATATCCATCGAGTCGAGATAGGTAAACCCTTTAAGCGCCGATTATTCACGAAGATGAAAGTATCTACCTTATCGCATAACGTATAATTATATGAAAAGGCATTATGCAATGAGCGCGTCGAATTAGAAGAAAATGAAATATGATGTATTATAGATAATTTCATGTTTTCACATTTCAAAAAGTGAAATGTTTTAGGAAACATTCGCACTATCTTGTTACACTGTTTATAGATATCAAATGAGCAATGATTATCTAATCCCTTGAATTAAACGTTTTATTATTTTTTTACTTCCATCTGTGTCAAAATGTCAATCAATCTATTTCTGTGATTATACTTGTTCTATAATAGAGTCATAAATCGTAAAAAATTGATTAATTGCAGTCGAATATAAGAAAAACATCGACTATGATCAGTTAAGAATATATTGGACGTTTTGAAAACATTCAAAAAATTATTTTAAAAATTACAAATTATTTTATATTGCATTTAAAAGTATAGAAAAATTTAACGGTGATTTTCTATAGAGATAAAAAATTATTTCAATAAGAATTAGATATGTGCTCTAATGAAAAAAATCAAAGAAAAATCTGTATTTTTTAATATGTATTCAAGATGATTTATAATTAATATGATATAAAAATTTTATTGTGATGCACAAATTGTTCTGAAAATAAACAGAATTATTTTATTTATTTATTTATTTACTGAATAACAAAACAGATAAACACAATGAAACTATGTATAAATCATTTTAAACTTAAAGTTGAACACAAAAAAATTGAGATTTTTCTTAATGTTGTGAAAAATAATTTAATTTTTAGTAACAAATAGACTAAAACATAATAAAACTGTGTTAAATAAAAATAAAATCTTATTTATATAACTTTCATATATATTTGAAGTGTAAATATTAAACACATTTCCAAATTTAATTTACTTTACAGGAACGCGATTATCGATACATTCTTAATTTTTAACGGTTTGCAACTCTATTGTACTACAAATATTAGTAAACATCGTCCATATTAATGTAAGCACTTAATAAGTAATAAACTAAATTTGTTTCAAATTTAATATATTTTCTTGAGTTAAATTGTTTAATTCTATTATTTTAATCAAAATAACAACATTGGAGAGAGAAGTAGTAATCTGTAGATATGATTAAAAATAATTCAAACTGAGTATAATAATTTGGCATTATGAATTTATCGTGTACGTTTCTAAAAAATGAATAGAAAAAGAGAAAAATATTTATCGATAAAATAATTTTAAAATCTTTAAAAAAAAAATTGAAAGAAATTATTTGTTATAGATCGCTATTTCGGGTATCCAAATAAATGATTGTGTCACTTGTGACGATGACCGTCGGAGGGTGTACCTTGTTCTGGCTATTTCCTTTTTTCTGCGTGAGATCCTAGAAAGGGACAGACGCGCGGTATTTTCCTATCGGGATCGGATCTACATAGGGAACATTATTCTCAGGACGACGTCGTTATTCGGTATGCGGGATTCCACGACGCCGCTTTTGACGTAAATTGCGAGGAGCGCCGGTCACGTTCCCGCTTTATTCCGCCGTCGTTTGCGTCGTCGCTGCCGAAGGACGTGCAGACATTCGACCATCGTCGCAGGACGCACGTGTCCTTCCTGCTTCGGGTCTAGTCCACGCCCTGTGAACGATCAAGCGCTCCCTGAAACCCCTTTGAATTTTCAATCCCTTGAAAGTGCTACACTAATGATGATTATTATATTTTTTAAACTAAGTTCTCTAGCTCTCTTTATCTGTTTCATAAAACTGCGTATCTAATTTTATTGTCTTAAAACATATATAGAATATTTTCTTAAACCAAATGTAAACTTAAATAAACGACATATGATAATCTCATTTTATTTCATTTGCAACCTTCGGCATTTGAAACCTTCCATTTTTTAAAATAAAATGTGAAATTATCTACATCACGTTTCATTTTCTTTTATTTTATTTAACGCATTATATAATTTATTTCTCGTTCAATTTCGCAAGATATGAAATTAATAATAACATCTGAATTATATTAAAGCCGTGAAATGATGAAAAGTAAGCTTATGCATGATTTGTCACTTCAGGCGACAGATTGACATCGCGTAAGATATGAACATCTTCCAATCAGATTCGTCAACTGGTTCTTTCGCTACCGATTGGAAAAGAAGAAAACGAGACAATCGCTAATTAGTGATTCCAAGAATTGAGGCCGTTTCCATCCGGCGATCTCCTGCGTGGATCAAATCGCCGAACGAAGATAGGCTTTTCGAAGGTGCGAAGGGTCGAGAAGAAGTGCGAGGCATTCGAGAAATTCGTCGAAGAAATCGATAAAGCGTGCATCGACTGTAAAATATCTTCTCTACTCTATGTACACGCATCAGTCAACATTTAATAATACTTATCTCTATCATATACAGGGTGTTTGAAAATAATCGCCAAATATTTCATAGGCAGAGCGAACTAAACTGAGTCGAAAAGTATTTTGTAAATTTCCCCAATAGTTAATGAGATATTAATCCTTAAGGATAGCCGAATACGCGTGTTCGCTCGGCCTATTACTGCGAAATACAATATATGCCGATCGCTTGGCGCGCGGGCCTTGGAAGTTGGGGATTGGCTGGCAAGCGCCCCGCGCCGCAAACCTCTATAGGCGAGTCCGAGTTTTGTAAAAAAAAATTTTGTTTTTCATTTTTTTATAGCTTTTTAATGCTTTTTTATTGATGCAAACAATACGGTATTGTATAGTAAATTTAAACAGACCAGCAGGATTAAATTAAATGTAAACTTAAACGATATATGTCAAACATTTCATAAATTAAATTATCAACATGAAAGAATGCTTTTAATATAATAAAAATTATTCCTAGAAATGGAAATAATTTTATGATCGCTGGCGGTTATAAGAAGATGAAATCGTCATCCCAGGCGTCAATCTGTCTCTGATAGTAGGTAGACTCTGTGAAGGGGAACCAATGTCGCGGCCACGACACGAACACCCATTTTCAAGCAGGGGACGAGCAGCATGGGAATAAAACAAGGAGGACACTAATTAGCGATTCCAGGAACCGAGAACACGTACCGTAGCTCAGCACCAGACCTCTTCTCCCGTTCATCGTCGGAGTCTACACGCCGTGTTGAATCCAGCTGGTGGAACCCGTAGTGTATGAGAGAGAATCGAGATACATTGAGAAGGATAGAAGATCGAAGAAGGAGAGAAAACTATCCGAAACATTCGGGCCAGCCACGAGTGTCAACTCATGGAATGCATTACCCTTGACCCCCATCCTCCTTCCACGTCTCTCCTTTCACCGATCCTCTCTCACGAACTCACCCTTGTCATCGAGAGAATTTTCCCCGGAATTCTTAATGCTCGTCGATACACTGAAATTAATGACAAGAGTATCCAATACGTCTGATTTGAAATTTATACGATGTAGAAACTGACTTTACGCTGTACAATATTTTTTGAATTGTTAAAAAATCAACTTTTTAATAACTATAGTTGTCATTTTGGAATAACTGAAGAACTCTTACGAAATACGAACAAATAAAATAATACAAAACTTACCAGTATCTAAAAATTAATAATTGATAGAACAATCCAACGGGCTGTATCTTGCACAAAGAAAAAGTTGAATTAAATAGTAATTCTGCTGGAAAATAAACGAATCAGAATTTTCTGATTAAATCTACTAGAATTCCCATTGATACAATTAGAATTCTAATTGATATGTGGTAAAATTAAGAATTCTGGTAGATTTTACTAGAAATATTGTATCAACCAGAATTCCGGAATTTTTTTCAGTGTAATCTTTCAAAACTTGAATGTTATATGTTTCATGATTAACGAGAACAATAAAGTTTATTACATTTTTGAAAATTGAGTAAACTTTATAATTTTATCAAAATTTAATAAAATATTTATTTATCACAGCATTATTATATTCTTAGGTTACTATAGAACAAAATTATCGTGCTTCCCATGTACAAACGTCACGCGTACAAACATATGAGAGTTCGAAAATAATTTGGCAACATAAGTATAATGTCCGTGCAATTATATACAAGGAAGAAATCGAGAGAATTATCATTTCTGACAGCAAGCGAATTGAAATCTTTTTGTACGCCCGTCAGCTTAACGATCTTCCATGATGTATCGTTGCGAGCTTATTGTGTCGCGTTGATATAAATCCTTTGAAGTCTAAACGTGTTTCATGGATAACACCTATGATATATGTGGATATTATGCCTTCATTAATCAATTGCATTATTTAATTAAATTAGCCGTTTCGCTTAATTTAATGATATGTAAATTAAGTCCCTTGATGAATAATTCGCCAGAATTATCGTTATTTGCATCTGAGAGAAGGAAAAGTTACATTAAACTTCTCTTCTCTTAAATATGTAAATTAATTAAATCTTGAATCTCTTTACAACATTAATGTTACTAATAAGTAATAAAATGCTATCTAATAGATAAAGAGGAATCGGGATGAAGTAATAAATCCTGAACTCGTTATCCGCATTAAGTAAAAAAATTCCTGATATAAGTCGGTTAGTAAAGCAACTCAAAGATCAAGCGAGATCTGTGTGAATCATTTTGGATAATAGTGTTATCAGACGCAACTCGTGTAAGACACGATGTGTTTTTGATACCAGGACCGAGCTACCTGAGTCGAGGCACCGAGAGAAGTGTTCGAACGACTCATCATTTCGAACAAACATAAAATAAATATAAAATTTTTTTCCTACTCGAATGAATAATTTTTTAATTAAAATTATATTTTCGTGTTGCTATATAAAAAAAAAGAGATTATATTAGGTGTGGGAAAAAATTCGTGGCGTTTTTCCCGTTAAATGTAACGGGAAAAACGCCATGAACTTTTTCCCACTTAATATTATGAATACAGTTTTGTTGAAATATCTACAGATTTAGATAGATCTCAAAATAATTTTACTGGAACATCAAAATAATTATTATATAGGACGCTTAAATTAATTGCTAGAATATCAAAACTTTTTGCAACATTGTTTTCCATACTTGCATTTTTTATAATCATTTCGATGGCCTAACAAAATTATTTTCAAATC
>NW_017259331.1:1369046-1371091 GCF_001594045.1 Atta colombica | reverse complement strand
TAATTCATTGCCATTTTTAAACATGAATTATCATCGTTTAATGTTTTATTTCATCCTAATTTTTCTGGTTCTAATCAATTTCAGTTTTCACAAGATGCATAAAGAAAAAGATATCTTTTTGTGCATTTTTACAAATTTCTTCCGTTCGCTCACAGTTTACAGATTTCTCTACATAAGGACATACGCTGTACACAAGTCTCGAGAATTTTATCTTCCTTTTTTTCTCTTTCTTTCTTTCTCATGTACTTGAAGCTACTAAATTCGAAATCCCAAATTGGCGAGGGTAAAACTAACTGACCGAACCCAAGAGCGGTGCTGCGGCGCACGGTACCACGACCGTTTCATTTAATTAAGACTTGTTTTTATTTCTGGTAAACTCGTTCAGGTATTTTAGGAAGCGATCTGCTCGGCAGCTTACCTCGCCTGGGACTGTACGTTAAATTAATTTATTGGCTTGCCTAACGCAGGTAGTAATCGCTACGTCGCGAAACACAAGGATGCTAATTCGACAATACGGAAAATCGCGCAGAATGCTGAGCGAAATATCGCCGTACTGATCGTGACGTGTGAAATTTATGCGAGTCAAGCAAAATTCCACTTCGGCGATTTGCTGCTCCTTCAATTTATCGGAAAATCAATCGATGTAAATGACTGTTCCACGCAAGTCGACTTTAAATATATAAGTGTATAAGATTATTGATTTAGACATTCGAGTACGCGAAAAATGTTACATTCCAACATGTCGAACCAATTCAGACGCAAAATAATTTTCTGTTTATTTTCATCCTTTTCACGCCGTGTATTTATAGAGTAGAAGGTACTACTGTAATAATAGCAGCATGTCGCTTTTATTTAACGTTTAGTGCTCGTTGAATGGGATGTGAACGGCCTCGAAGCGTTATTTCTTTTTAATAGTAATTCTAGAGTACCAGTGAAACTGGTTACGGTAATTACAGCGATACATAAAGAAGAACTATTGGATTAATAATCACCAGCGTGCCTGCTGGAGAATAGCTTCGCGTTCGTTTCTATATCTCACAACGAGATTGCCAAACAGCTCGTAAAGAGTAATCGTCGCGTATCGATGTAAGAAACGTACTCTTTGAGATTAAATCTTTCTGGGCCTCATGAGAGATTACGTTGATTTCGACTGAACAGATAGCGATGCAATTACATCTTACTTCTGATTTAGATTGTAACGCAAAGAAAAATATTCTAGTTAAACTAACAAAAAAAAGATCCAACCAGAATAGCAGATCTTTTGGTGAGACCAAATAGAATTTCCAATTATAATAATAGAAAATGGTTACGCCATTCCAATTGAATCTTTTGGTTTAATTAAAATATTTTTCTCATGTAGATACAAAAGAAAGTAGGGTTGACGAGGTAACATTTCAAAAATACTTTGCAGAAAATACAATTGCAGAAAACTTTAAGTAATACTCGAATATTTTTACATGATAAAGAAATAATACTTTCTGCACTGAACAAAAACTGTACATAAATACAATAAAATATTCATTAAATTAATGAAAATTGATCCAATGAATTCTCATGATTATTTAGGTTGTAAAACTATTAATAGAATTCATTGTAAGAATGCATGAATATGTAGTTATATTAATTATGTAGTTATATTAATGAATCCAATTATTGTATCAATGAATTAACTGGACATTAAATCGAACCTTGATTAGTATGATTATTCACTGGACCAAAAATAATCACAATGTTTTTCAGTATAATTCCTATCTGAACAAGCTTGTAATTCGCGCACTCGTTGATCGACGTGCGTTAGGTTGGTCAATGACCGATGCAAAAGACGACGATAATGCAACGCGAGAACTGTTGCAGAGAACTTTTCTGGCAGAGGCAACTCGACGATCGCGTTCGCGGGTGTTAAAAACCGCAGAATTCAACTGGCACGGTGGTAGGAAAGGGGAAAAAATACGAACTGGCGTCATCGCGCGAAACAATATCCATCCACGCCTCTCGGACGTGAAATACACCGTGGATTATTGCGGTAGAGAGTTGAGAAAAAGAGA
>NW_017259331.1:1359291-1368946 GCF_001594045.1 Atta colombica | reverse complement strand
AGAGAGAGAGAGAGAGAGAGAGAGAGAGAGAGAGAGAGAGAGAGAGAGAGAGAGAGAAAGAGAGCGCGCATTGGAAAAAAGGGATAACAAAAGAAGACAAAGAGGACGATAAAAAGATGCGGCAGTGAAAGGATGCGAGAAAGATGGAGGAGGTGGGAGTGAGACGGAGACAGATTCAGAGAGGGTTGCTCGTAGAGGTACCCGGGACCAGGTACCCCTGATTCTGGGAAACGTGTTCTGCCAGCTTGTTAGGTGTCCCCAACAGTTCTCTAATATATGACTGGCACTCTCTACCCTTTTTTGAGAGAGGAGGACGGGAGAGGGCGGGAGGAAGAGAGAGGAGAGAGCTAGGTCCACGAGAAAGCGTCCAGTTAGAATGCCATCGGGCTTACCTGCACTCACGACAGCGGCGACGTTCCTGCGTGCCCGCTCGCTTTGGTCTCCGTTGTTTTACGGCGACAAAAAAAAGTGCCTCCTCCTCCTCCTCCTTCACCTCCATGCATTGCGCGATAATTAATGAACCCGTGCGCAGCGAGAGAATCCGTTCTCCGTCGATTTGATTGATGGTGGCTGCTGGCGATTCTTTAAAACGGACACGTGGGTCGTGACCATGATACCACTCCGGCATTTGTACTTGTGCATCGCTGGAAAATGACGAATAATTATTTCTTATTGTTATGTTATCGAGAATAAAAAATGTGTGTGCTATTAAATTAATATTTCGTTAATAATGTAATCGCAATTTAACATAATCATACAAGGAGCTCCATCAAGAACTTTGTTGTTCAAAATAATTACAGCGGATGTTGCATTGAAAAATTCTGATATAAATAACTATTTATTTTGTTGATTTGTGAAGGTTTTTATAAGTCATACCAACAAAATAAATAGTTATTTACACAAAAATTTCTCTTAATATGTGTGTACATAAAAAAAAAGAATAATTTTGCTGAAATATCTAAAAATTTAAGTAAATACAGATCTAAAAATAATTGTGTTGAATCAAAATAATTAAGTAGAAAACTCAAGCATGACGAGCAGTGGTGCAACATTCTAGCAATCAGCTTGAACGTCCTACATATAATTTTTTTATAGTTGTAATTGTGTTATAGATTTTCTCAAAATAATAATTTTGATAATTATTTTAAATCTAACACAATTATCTTCAGAACAATCTGTATTTAAGTAAATTTTTAAACAATAATGAAAACCATAATTAAGATTATAGAACTCCTTAATATTTAATAAATTAAAGACAAGAATGTAAGGGGAAATAGGAGTTAGCGCGATACACAAGTATAACAATGGATATGTTTAAAAATTCATTTTTAATATAACAGAATATGATGTCCGTACGCGTTTCGATTTACATCAAATCATTCTCAACGGAATTAATATATACTGTATAAGTAGTGCATCAACCATGGTATCAACCATCCAACATATCAAAACAATTGCTTATATTCATCCCAATTTACTGAACCAGAAAGAAATAAGTAATTCTTATGAAGTGAAACTTCATAATGTATAATAGGAATGAGAATGTCAAGGATATTTATTAAATTTATTTTTTAAAAAGAAACAACAAGGAGAATAAAATAATAAAGTCTAAATTTTTAAATACTTTAGCAAAATCTTCATTCTTTCTCTGTATGTTCGCTAAAGTTTAGCTAGAAATGTTCAAGAAAGAAAATCATTGTTCATGAGAAAAATGGTCTGGTTGAATTAAATAGTAATTCTGGTAAAAAAATGGACGAAATAGAATTATATATTTTTGGTATACTCTATTAAAGTTTTCTAATTGAAATAACTGGAATTCTTCTATAATTATTGATATAATTATTTTGATAAAAATAAGAATTCTAGTAGATTTTACCAGAAATATTGTATCAATCAAAATTCCGATTATTTCATCTAGAATTCTAATAAATTTAACCAGAAATTTCTGATTCGTCCATTTTCAACCAAACATTTTTTTCAGTGATGAATTCTTAATTACATAATCGAGTTATAGGTCTGAAAACAGCTGACGGTCATATAAAATCGAGCATTTTCAAGATCGAGCAGTCATGTGAAGAAACAAAGATCTATCGATCATCGCTGAAATCAATCGGCTACTCCGCGCGCGCTTCCCGAGGAGGTCGATGATGTCTAGTCACAACACCATTGTTTCAATGACCCGCTGCCCCGCCCAGTAGGTGGCACCAACCTTCACATACTAATGAGCCAACCAGTTTCAAAGATCATCAACGCACGCTAGCGGAGAGATGAGGTGTTGAGAAGGCCGGGCCTTTTCTCGGGACAGAAGGATTATTGTGATTCTTGTTACTTTCAACAAATCTCGATTATATTTCCCGAAGAATTTGCAAAACAGATTACATTCTCCTGATTATACTAAATTAATTTCGTTGTACCCGAAAATTATGTGATCAAGATCCAAAAGCGTGGCGATAAAAGAAGGTAACTTCTACATATTTAGAATATTACTCCATTCCATTTGTGCCTATTTTCATCAATATATAGATTAATTCTTTAATCTCGATTCAATTTATTCTTTCTCTGATTCTGCTCGTTTTTTATCAATATAGATTTTAATCTTGGTTTAACTTCCTCTTCATCTTTTTCTAACTATTCATAGAATTAGAAAAAGATGAAGAATTAATTGAACCGAGATTAAAATTAAACTATATTAGTTAAAATAATCATTAGAACTAGAAAAAGAAGAGTAATTAAAATTAAAGTTAACCTGCATGGTGATAATAGGCAATCTGGATATCCAAATTTATACCAATTAACCAAGAAGTCATGAAAGAGAGAGAGAGAGAGAGAGAGAGAGAGAGAGAGAGAGAGAGAGAGAAGCTGTCATTAAAAGCCTATTGCCTAACAAGTATCAAAGCAATGCGCTATCGCGACGGGACAAAACGAGAGAATCGAAAGGCAGGGGGGGCTTCCCCCGAGGCGGGCTTTAGGGGGTCCGACGTAAACCGATCGATCGTACGTGCGAGGTATCGATACCGGCTGGAAATGAGGCAGCTCCGTGACGTCCGTAACATCCAGCGATCCAGCGTGAATGAGGCGCTAACGACCAGTGATTACCACGCTCGCACGCGGGTCTCACGAGCGTGCACGGTTGTAACTCACGCACGAGTAACGCACGCACGCACGGACGCGGGCCGACGAATATAATCACGCGAGTAGGTGAGGATGTCCATCAATCCTGGGCCGCGTGCTAAGCGCGGGACCTCCCGCGATGTTTCTCATCTTCTCACCGGGCCCGACATGGGGCGTCGTCTCTCGCCACCCCGACGAACGTCTTCGAAGCTCTTGGTGCGAGGAAGAAGCGTCCGTAGACTTCTGACAGGACGGACGCGCGAAATCAATGAGCCACCAGCGGCTACCACATTGCCCGAAGTGCGAAGATACACGTGCGAAATAAGGTGCGCGATTGAAAGGGATTTATAACGTCGCGAGAATCGTTCATAGAGATCAGCAAGACAAATAATAAATAAGTGAAAAGTAAAACAAGTTAAGAGAAAGACACTTTTGACAATCTGACGCGACAGGATTTGAATCATATTTTTATTTTGATACATTCATTTTAATGTATTCTACATGGGAAAAATATTTTAGTTGAAGTATCTAAAAATTTAGTTAAATCTATGAAAATAATTTGATTGCATTATCAAACAATTAGAAATATGGGACACTCAAGCTGGTTGCTGAATGTCAAAATTGTTTGCAACGTTGCTCGTCGTGCTTGAGTTCCTTACATAATCAATATAATATATTATAAGACCGTATATGTGTAATAACACAAATTATAGAAATCAAAGCCTTAAACGGTCTAGCCGAATCTTAAATGCTTGTATGATTCTTGCGAATTTATATACTATGTAATCTCCAGAAACGCGCGCCGAAATGATTTTTCGGTCTTGAAAATGCTAACTCTACTAAACTACCGCAGTAATATCACGAATTAAATTGGCTAACAATTTAACAAATTTTTGATGCTTATTCGCATTTTCAAAACGATCTTAATATGGTAATGTTGAATAACATATTAAAATCTGTAAATAATTAATTCTTATTGCGAAAAATATTATCTCAGCCTTACATAATCGTTTTGATATTTCAATCAAAATTATTTTCTATATCTAAATCTATATCTAAATTTTTAGATACTTCAGTAAAAATTGTTCTTTTTATATGTAATACATTGTCAGTCATATTATACAGGTTGTATCTAAAAAATAACCTACTAATTATATAGTGTTATTTCTAATAAAAAAAACTGAGTCGAAAAATCCTCTATCATTTTGTAATTTTCGCAATATTTTTTTTAGTTACCCAATGAATAAAATCGATATATAAGACAACTTGAAGATACCTTTAAGAGATTTTTAAGAAACATCTTCAAAATATTTCACAAAGAACATTGAAAGATATCTTAAAATTGTCATATACACCGATTTTATGATTTATCCGTTTATTCGGAAATCTTTAGAAACTAATTATTGCAAAATGGTAGAGGATTTTTCAATGATGACTTTTAGTTTTTTCATTAAGAATAACACTGTATAATTAGTGGGCGTTATTTCAGATACATCCTGTATACATTCATACATGTCAAATCGTGTACTGGTAAAAATTGCAGTAACTGAAGTATCGAAATTTCCAGTGTCACGATAGGTTTCACTCATGTTGATGAGAAATTCTTTCAATCGACCTACTGCCCGCTAGATTTGTGAACCACCTGGGGTCTATGTGCTACATCAGCGTAAGATTAATACGACTCGTAGATTCTCTTAAATTAATATCTACCGTTAACCAATACCTTTCACAAACACGTCACGTCGCAGCTCACGGCGAAATTCCACTGACAATCGTTCCTCGCGAAATAAATCTCTAAACAACTTTCAGGCGTAAAATACGAGAGTAAAAAATATCATACTTTAGTATCTCCAAATAGTTACTAAATAGAAAGTGAGCACGATTTTGATTGGGATAATATTAAAATTTGTGACGAAGAAAAAGTTTTATCAAGAAGACTGATATCAGAGATAATTCATATTAAAAAACAAAAATTGATGGATTGAATTTGTAAACTGACATTTCATCTCTGAATCTAATATATTTGATATATATTCAAATTTATTTTAGCGGATTTATGACACTTCTTCCTCTTTGTTCTATGTTGTTTATTGATTTGACTTGGATTCTCCGCGATTATTTTCATATTCATTATATCTATGTTCTCACTGCTAACATGTCTATGATTAGATATCGGCGTTTTTATGCAAGTTTTAATTTATCTGTATTCCTGTAATCTAATTCATTAATAATTAATATTTTTATTATAATATATAGTAAACCTGATAATTTAATGATTATGTAGATAGATCATTATCAACCTCAATGTTCATGTAAGTTCATATGTGTTACAATTAATTTCTTTATGACACTGTTATTTAGTTTACTAGAATTTAACTAGAGTTTACTAGAATTTAATGAATAACCAACAACAAGATATGAATATGAGAACATTCGATCATATTAACTCTCGTATATCGTCACTTTTAATGATTCTTATTGCGATGTTCAAAGTTTTATGTGTCTCCTATAATAAAGAATTTATAATTACACACTTACAACCTGTGTCGGTTCTCAAAGGCTTTTTTCTAATTTTTGATTTATTCATTAGAGCTTGTATTTGATTTATTTGATTTAGTTACTAAATAGCAAATGCCTTTTTAAGTTAGAATTTTCTTTTGGAAGAGGAAACAATGAACAAGATTTTTCTCAAGTCCGAGATGAATGTTGCAATACAAAATTGATATATTCTCGGACGCAAAAATAATTTTAAGGTAAGTTTTCTCGTAAAAGAATCACTTACGCTACTTTATGTAATAACGTAAAGATGCGCCTGTAGATTTAAGCACAGCGTGGCCTATCGGTGGTGAATCCGACGCGACGTTGTAAAAGTGAAATTACACCGGGGCTGGTAAGTCGAAGGGGATCGAGACGTAAGTACAGGCATATAATGCGCGGGCCTGGAAGTAGACAATGGACACTTACGGGCCGAGAATGCGATAACTCTATACGCGGTCGGATGAGGAGGTGAGAAGGAAGCGAAGAGAAGAAGGAGGAGAAGAAGATAGGGAGAGAGAAAGAGAGGAGGCGTGGAGGATCACGATTTACCCATACAAAATCGCGCGCGCGCGCGTATCGTACACGACGGTAATCAAACCCATAAATCCGAGACATAACCAACCTCTGACACAGATTCTCTACCTTTTTATCTACCGCGGTCCGCCTGTGTGCTCGGTAGTGCATCGCCGATTCCGTCCGATAAATTGTTCGTTTCGCACTCGTCGAGCCATTTCCTTATAATTATCGTGTCTCTCAAATATCTTGTCTCGCTCGCCGATAGCGGTAGCGAGATACGTCAAACGTATCAATAATTATTTATAGATGTATCTGTTATCCTAGAATTCTTATACTCAATGTACAAAATAAAAATTTGTATCAATCGCGTACGGAGAGAATGATTTTACTAAAGTATCTAAAAATTAAGCTAACTCTGAAAATAATTTTATTGGACCATCGGGATAATTAAGTAGAACACTTAAGCATTGATGACGCGTTCGAGCAATTATTTTGAGCGATCTACATAATTATTTTGATGATCCAAATAAAATGATTTTCAAATCCGTAGTTAAATTTTTAAATACTTCAACAAAATCACTCTTTCCGTACAACAAATGATTCTACTGTTAGAAAAAAATCACAAAAAAATTGTAATTTGTATTTTATTAAAACATTGACAGAAAAAGAGAAAAGGAGAGAAATTTTTAAAATCCACGAAATGGAATGTAATTACGAAAGCAATAAATTCGAATAAAAAAAATGCAACGATTGTGAATGCATTCGGAATTTTTTGAAACACAGTGGTTACGTACATAACTATCTCTTTTTAGTTCTTTTTTCCCAATATTTACGATTATATGCCTTCACGTTCGAAGAGTCTCGGGAATTTTCGAGTGGCCGGAGCAGGCTCATGGTGAAGACGTGGTGAGCGTCGTCGGGCGGGTCTCGGAGTGTACTTTGTGCCTGGCGAGAAATTGCAGAAGCTTCGAAGGCTCGCTTGTACATCCTCTCGCCCTAGGGGCGAGAGAAATCCCTTGACGTGGCGGGCACGACGGCGCTCGATCGAGCGAGGCCGCAGCATAACATTAAAGAGCGAGCCAGGATCCCTCTCGAGCGCGCGGATTAACGTTTGCGTTCGTCGTTTGCGAGCCTTCGGCTCCGACGCCGCACATGGTTGCATCGCCGGTGCATCGCTGGTGCATCGAGGAGAGGCGCGGGGCCTGCCTGCGTGCGCTCCGTCGCCGCGCCGCACCGCGCCGCGCCGCATCAAGCCGTGTGCACGGGATGGGCGTGGTGGTGCACGGAGTGCGGCTATCGAACTGCTCTATCGCTAATAAATCTGCGGCTCAACTAGAATCTGCCTCGAGTTATACGAGGCAGCGGGATAACGACGGATCGAGCACGCCGAGCCGTGCCACACCACGCCGATCCGTCAAAAAACTCCGCGCTGCCATTTTTATAATCGTCCAACCGACCGATGCTCGATGAAGCTCTGGGAGTTGCCTTCATTATTTCGCTGGCTCTCCCTCGATCTGTATTGCGAGGCGAGCCTTCGACGCTCCTCGAGATCGGTTGCCGAGTCATTGCTTTACGGGAGTAACACCCCTCCCCCCCCTTTAAGCGTACATGTTTTCTCGTTTCCCTTTATAAAAATCTTAAATCTTAGAAATTATTTTTGTATAATTGACATTGCACTGCGTGCGTATAATTAGCAAATTTTTACGTAATTACTCAGAATTAGAATGTAGTAGTATTAACATAAACTGGACTTTTTATTGCTATTGTTATTGTTGTTATTAGTAGTGTAGTTAAAAATGTATAATCATATAGAAAATTTAATTAGACTTTTTTTTTAATTTAACGTAATCCATATTTTATAACGAATATCGTACTTAATTCCGATTATAGTATTAAGAGAATGAAACAGATGATACAACGTTGAAAGACATACAACTAGAGTCATCTATTACGAACACCTGTAAGTTATAGAAGCGCATAGATATTAGCATAAAGCACATTATTTTTCCTCCAAATCCAGGGACAAAATTAAAAATAGACATTATTAATTAAATTATTTTCATTGATACCATCGATTTATCACTGAAATTGAAATAACGAAAATATATTTTGTCTAATAAACTTTATTAACGAACAATCGATAGCTGTTCTAACTACGGAAAACTACGTTTAGTATTAGAAATAGAAATAGATTTGTAGAGAAATCAATCGCTGCATTTATATATATCGATCCGAATAAATTAAAAGCGGCGGCGGCGTAGCGCGAAACTCGTTGGATTTGTCATTGATTCCTGGCAGACTGCGGGTCAGGGTAGCACAACGTCTAGGAAGTGGCTGAAACGGTTTTGTGCCAGGACATCAATACTTCCACGACCCGTACATTACCTGATAATAATGGCTACACCCGACGCGATCGCGAATACGATACGATGCGAATTATGCCGCGATCGTTATTACCCCAGCTCGCCCGGGAAAATCTCTCGCCTTTGATCCTGGATGAAAGCGTCCAGACTGTCAAGAAATTCAGAAACGTATATGTCTGACGTTATCTCATATCAAGCTTTCTACCATCAAATGATCGATGCGACGCTATCGATTCTATGTCACTATTGATGCCGTTGCAATAATTGCGCTCAATCCAAGTCTCAATGCAACTCTCGATTCCATGCAAAAAGAACTTCCGTCATATTTTACATAGATTAAAACGTTCAATTAAAAAGCAATCAGGGATCATTTAACCTCGGATGATTACAGTACTCTATGCACAGTTATCTTAAAAATTTTGTTTTGGAAAAAGAAAATAAAAAGTATTGCCTAAAAGCTTTAAAATTCATTAGTTAGACCTGAATAATTTTGTTGGATTATTAAAATAATTACGTAATTTCAAGCTTAAGTATGCTGAGCAGTGCTGCAAAAAGTTTTGACATTCTAGCAACCAGTTTTGAGTTCTATATAACTATTTTATTATCCAACAAAATCATTCTCAGATCTATATCTAGCTAAATTTTTAAATTTTTACTTTAGCAAAATCATCCTTTTTGTGTATTTAGATAAAATTTGTTTGAGATATTTTAATCTCATATATCTAATTAAGATTAATTTATGAAATTAATGAAAAATATTTGACTAGCATTTATGGCGCATTGACATGCTTTTAAAGTGTCACTGAATCGACCTCTTTATCGAAACGATCTTTCTTGCTTTCCATGAAGGAAAGCGAAAATGATATGTTCGAAGATGAAAACGTTTTCCGGTAGCATCGGGCGTTTCCGCGATTGAATACTGGCAAGCGTTTGTGTCGCAACAATTTGCGAGACTGTTCGTAAGAAACTTGAAGCGATTGTCCCGCGGATATTATATAATTGGCATTACAATTGTACAGTATGTAAAGGAAATCAAACGTGACGATCAGTCGAAAAGATCTATTTCGCGGATACACTACGAATAGTATGAATTGTGTTATAAAGCGGAATACTCCCAAGGAATTGAT
>NW_017259331.1:1354061-1359191 GCF_001594045.1 Atta colombica | reverse complement strand
TATATATATATATAAAAAAAATATACTCTTGAATTATTTGAATTGTATCATTAATTATATGCATCCAGCACTTTTTTAATTAAGAACGTTTGAGCACGAAACAAAATCGAGATTTCGGATTGCATCGCCGGATAATAAATATCTTATAAGAGAGTATTCGAGAGTACGAAGTTCTTTTGCAGAGAGAGAAGCGAGCAGAAAACAAAGAAGGGATAAACATGAAATAACAGAAAAAGAGGGCAGAAAGAGGCGGAGGATGGGGAAAAATGAGGCAAAACTGTATCGGAAGATAATAACGGGGTATGCGGTGATCGGGTCCGTTCACCGAAGAAATGGAAGAGCACGATGCAACCAAGACACCAGCTAGATGCAGTTTGATGATGCTTTACAAAAAATCTCTAGGCAATAACTTATTTATTTTTTTTTTATTTGTGCACCTGTATCTCACTATGTTAACCAGGAATCTTCCCTAGAAACAATAATTACTTGCACCGGCCGTGATAATTAAGTAATATTTGATTGATGGGGATTAGATCAATATTTAAACAAAAATTTCTCAGCGAATATCGACTTAAGAGATCATAAAGAAACATCGTTATATTTGTCGGAGATCTTTTTATCGCATTTAATCGCATATATTGAGTTGTCCGGAAAATTCGTGCCGGTATTGAAGGAAAATTGAAACGCAGAAAATTTAAATTTTAGTACATTCATTAAATTATATAGATTAATCGGCACGAACTTTCCGGACAACCCAATATAATATCGACGTGATATCATTAAAAACTTATAAAATTTAATTTTGATAATTTATTTAGTCGTCGATGGAAATAATCCGTACAAAAGATATGTGGTACCACACTTAACACAAATTCAAAGAGAAGCTTAAAGCTTAAATAAAAAATTTTCAAGGTTTTCCGAGGCTAACCGGGTGACGATTGTTCACATACCTGATATGCTCGTGCTTGCTGTTGGAGCCCATAAATTTTTCACATAACCTGTACCAATAAAATGAGATAGCGGGAGTAGAGGAGGCATCGACGCGATTCTGAAACAACTATACTTATCGAGGATCGTGCCTCGCAGGGTCTGATGGAGCCCCGCGTTTTCAGTCCCGCTTCTGTAATTACTATCTTCCACACGTATATAGGGATCGTTGCCTCTTTTACTCCGGTTCATGCCAAAAAACCGAAAACTTTCGGTTCGCATCGCATTGATGGTAATAATCGCGCGATTATTTCTCTACTAGTCATATCATTTCGCTCTCTTCGCCACAAATTATATTCGTCTAATTATGTACATCGCAATCGTGAAGTAACGATGAAGCTTGTAACCATTCTCTCACATTCCAAAAGTACGTCGATGAAGGAATCGTTATCCCGGCCTTTTTCCCCCGCCGCGCGTCCGGTTCCCCTATACCAACGATCGTGATAAAACCATCGGACAATAATAAACAATGCGTGAAACGACAAGTACAGTCGGGCGACCGGGGGTATTTCGCGAGATGCTATCGTGTCCGGGACTCAGCCCCCGGTAGCGGAGCGCAATCAATCATTCGAACCGGATAAAATATAAAATACGGTACCGGGGCAGGCTGCGATGTGTGTTTGCCGTTTTATTTATTTGCACGGTCATGCAAGCTACGCGGAATTAACGTATTTTTTGCACGCGACCTCCTCGCTAGGATGACGGCGGGTCGATGGCGAGCACCGACCTAAGCTTTTGTTATCGTCGGCGCATTAAACCGACCGCAATGAATAAAATAAAATTTTTTATCTTTGATAATTTTGTCATGACAATTATACTTAAGCAGGATGCAACGATTTGAAATTTGAAAAATAACCACAGTTAAAAGGATTCGTGTGGATCTCTAGAAACAAAAGATCATAGAAGGATCGGGTATCTCGGGTATGCCGAAATATGTACTACGAGAAGAGCAACGATGGCGATTCACATCGCGTGATGGATGGTACTCGTGGTATCTTGTATCGCGGTATATCGTCACCACCTCTCTTGCTTATTAAACTGTTCGGTATTTCTCATGGACGGGTAACAAGGCAATGTCGCGCTCGTGCGAGAGAAGAAAGACAGGGAGAACGAGGAAGATCGATGCCCTCTGTGTGCACCTCGGGAAACTTTTAATAAATGTCATCTTTGCTACCGAGGTAGTCGACAGTCGCCTCATTATAAATAGCTACCGTTCATCCTTTAAACTCGCCCGAAAAATTATCTGATTCGTTATATGTTCGTTGAAACAACCGAACGCATCATTTGATTTTCAATCCTTCGTCGCTAAATTATAATCTCATATAAAAATATATTTTTTGTTAAGTTTGTATTTGTTCATAGATTATTCCAACAGAAAGAACAATTTTTGTATCTAAAAATTTAATTAGATACAGATCCAAAAATATTGTATTGAATTATCAAATTAATTATGTAACATGTTTAAACACAATGCACTTTACCAAAATGAAGTCCTAGGACTTCATTTTGGTAAAGTGCATTGTGTTTAAACATGTAACAGTCTTATACTGAGAAAAATATTAAACTAACAAAATGTCTTCACAATAATGGAATTTAGATGAAATCAAACAGATTTTCTGGCTATCATAACCAGAAATTCTATTTGATCTTATCAAAATGTTATATTTTATGATTAGATCTTTTTAAACATTTTTCTCAGTGTAGAATGTCTAGAGGACAAAAAGAATGATTTTGCTGAAATATCTAAAAATAGATACAGATCTGAAAATAATTTTGCTGGACCAGCAAAATAATTATGTAGCTATGATAAGCAATGCTATTTTGCAAAGTTTTATCATTCTAGCAATTAGCTTGAATGTCCTATATAATTATTTTGACAGTCCAACAAAATTATTTTCAAATCTGTATCTAGTTAAATACTCTGTATCTAATTAAATTTTTAGATATTTCAGCAAAATTTTTCAAGTTCTTTAAATGTCTTTGAAACGTCTTTTGAGATTTGTATAAAACAAATTACAAAATTTGACATTCCGCAGCAAATAACTTCAATCCTTGTTGATATATCCTATATTCTAAATCTGTAGCAATGAAAATTTTACTGTTAACAAAAGTGAATAGCAAAGTTATTGCTATAAATATGAATATTTTCGCTGCTTTGAAGTTAATCTATCTACTTTTACATAAAGGACTATTTCATTCGATTAATCGAAGTGGTTTAAGCATTAGTTGATAATGCATTGTAAGATGCATTGAATGTTAAGGTGTGAATTAGTGACATAGCGAATCGTTATGTCATTTGTCACATGTTTATCGTTTGTCAAAATTATATACGTGTATATATCATTATATCATTGAACTATTATTTTATCATTAAATAGATTAAATTTATAACGTATACAATTTTTTCAAAAATTTATAATTAAAAATAAGATTAATAGGTTAATAGATTGATAGGTTAATAGCATGCTCTGTTCAAAATCTGTCTCCATAGGATTTGGAGTGACATTATTCTGTCATTATTTTAACTTCCAAATTCACTCTTTTTTGGAGTAAATTTTTTATTCCAATTATCGAATAGATTTTCCATTCCCATCTTGCAGTAAAATTCACTGGTAGTAACATAGGCGCAATTGTCACTAATGCCTGTATTGAAATTTCAATTTAATGCAGTGAAATTTCATTGCACAGATTTAGAGCATACACATAATTATTTTGATGATCTAACAAAATTATTTTGAGATTTGTATCTAGCTAAATTTTTAGATTAGTAAAATTGTTCTTTTCCTTGATATTTGTGGATCTATTTATGGTCCTTTTCTCCATTCATTGTGAGTTTCGCGTCGTATGGAAAAATCAAACCTAAACATTTCGAACGATTATTTCGCGATAAAATTGTCATGATCGCTCGATGATTTGAAGTATTTTCGTATTTGTGTACGGCAGGTGGTAGCGATTATTACGATCATACGAACAACAAAATATCCTCGGAGAAGCGCTCCTTCAATCTTATAGTTCTCCGCGGACACACGGTACGAAACGGATGATTGCGCGCCACGAACGCAACAGATCGCTACGTTATTATTTTCGCCAGTTATCGAATTAGATGTTGGCTTAACGGGTACGTATAGCATAGTCCTCGCATACCATCTCATAGGCGTACGTATATGCGGCTCGTCAATTTCTAATGTATAATCGTATATCTCTTTCTCTTTAACTTTATATTTATAAATAAACAAAAAATATTTGATTATTTTGACAATCCAAAATAAGAGTTTCGATCGTTAAAAGCCGCGATAAAATGAGATCTGATTCACGATAACGTTAAATTTTAAGCGATTAAAATAGGGCAATTATATGACTTGTTACTTTGCTAGCTACGCTTTAATAATGTGCATGTAAAAAGAAATTTAAAAAGTACATTGAAAGAATGATTTTGTTGAAATTTTGCTGGATACAGATCTGAAAATTAAAATTTTGTTGAACCATCAAAATAATTATATTGGAAAATTATATAAAAAATATAATACTATATATAAAAAAAATGATGAGCTACAACAAAATTTTGATATTCCAGTAATCAATTTGAATTGTACAAAATTATTTTAATAATCCGACAAAATTATTTTTAAGCCCAACAAAGAGTTTTTTATTTTTCAGAAAAATAATACTTATTAATATTATCTTTCCGTGTAAATCACAGGTGCACCACGTGTGAATCTATTAATATACACTGTTAATATGTATACTATGCGCAAAGTTATCTCTAAACATAGGTAAATTCACAAATTTATGAAACATTTACTCAACAATTCCTTCCTTACTACATAATCGTTTTCGAATATTCAAATGTTATATAAAAGACAAATAAAATCATTGTTTGGAGATCAAAAATTGTCATTATATAGTCGTTGGTGGCAAGCAAGGGCAAAACACTTTCTTCATCAGAAGGAAAAGTGCCGGCAGAGCTGAATCCAGTTTCTAATGATCGTCATGTCGATCGTGCTTTATGTCGCCTCTGTTATATAAACACCCTTAATTTACGTGAACGAGGTTGTAAATTATGCCGATTCAAGAACATGGGCGAGGATGACGCCCATGGGCTCTCTCTCTCTCTCTCTCTCTCTCTCTCTCTCTCTCTCTCTC
>NW_017259331.1:1348142-1353961 GCF_001594045.1 Atta colombica | reverse complement strand
CTCTCTCTCTCTCTCTCTCTCTCTCTCTCTCTCTCTCTCTCTCCCTCTCTCTCTCTTTCTCTCTCATCTTCTTCATATTTCCCCTCCGTCTCAATTCTCTCCTCCTTCACCTGGCTGCGAACGCAGAAGAGGCATCCCCCGAGATTACCGCTCCACTCGTTACTACCTACAACGTACTTACGTTACTTTTAGAACTGCTTATTACTGTGATTACCGGCGCATAATGCGGCAACCGAGCCGTTCTACAATTTATTATTGAATTGCTATAATACGGACTGACCGGCATTGCCTGCGCTGACATCGTTATATACACGTTGTTGTGGAAAACGCGTAACGCAAATCAAGTTTCTCTAGACAATTCATGGTAACAATTCTATTCATCACGAGTCAGATATCGTGAGCCAATATTATTCAGGATGTTTCGCATTCTTAAACGAAAGTGATCAAAACGATTTAGAAGAAAATGTGAGTTTTGTTGAAAATTTTTAATAATAAATATTGTATTAATTATTAAATTGCAAATTGGTTAAAATTTGCTTGAAATTAAATAAGAGATGGATAAATTCGATTATTCTATTTATAAAGTAAAAGTTAAACTTCATTCTTCATATCAAGTGCAATTTTTTATTTTAATCCTTTATTTTTTAACATTGATTGCAAATAATGTGTAGAATAGTAATATGTCATTAAAAGTCAACGTTATAACAATGAAATGACTGTACGCTAAATATTTTGTTCAATATATATTAATTATTTAGAGAAGAAATTTAATGTTTGAGCAAAAAGAAGCATACATAAAGAAAATGTAATATTCTTTTTTTCAATGAAATTTTCTAATAAAACATATTTTTAATTGCATCTTATAAATTCAAATTTGTTAGCGCACATTTCATATTTTCAGTCAATTAAATTTCAAAGCAAATAAATCCCAATAATTTACTTTTTTATGTATCAGCTTGTATTATTAGTTTATCAATTGTTCTGTAAAAAAATTTTTAATTTCAATTTAATTTAAATTTTATAAATTTTATAACATTTAACAAAACGTTCTTTACTCCGTGTATATAATCGACAGAACGTTCCAAGGAATTTTTCCTCTTGGGACGACATGAAATGCGGAAGAGGATGTTTAAGGCGTGGACTCTGGTGAACTGCATACGTGTGTACACACGGAGAAATACACACATATACACAGATGATCGAACGCATCGAACAAAATGACCGGTCTGGCTGTCTATCCACCTATTTCGATACTATTCATTGTTACTTTCATGCGTGATTGGCCGCACTCAAAGTAGTTACACAAAATAACACCAAATCGAACATCGTAAACCGCACATGGGGAAGCAGACTGATTTCTCAAGTCTCGCTATATTGCATTTTCTCGCAAAATACACGTTGTGATACACACAAAAACAATCGAACAACAAAAATCCATGAGAAATTTAAAGAATGTTTCAAAAATGATTTTCTAGAATAGGCATAGACGCGAGATTGATACAATCTTTTAAAAATAAGAAAAGAAATAATTAAGATAGATAATAATATAATATTAATTACAAAATAAAACATTACAATCATATTAATATTAAATAAGAAACAAATACAAATACTGCAAATTTAAATTTTAAATGTTCAAATTGTTGTATTCTAATTTACGAATTAAAATTAAAATTTTAATTAATTGAAATCTTCTTAATTAAAATTCTAAAGAGCTTATCGTTTTTCATATCTCTTCACTATATATACTTATATACTTTCAGATACAAGAAATATTAAAAAATAAAAATAATAAATAAAAAATAAAAACGTATTTGTATATTTAAAAAATTTAATTTACAATAAAAATAATTTTAAATCTTACTAACTCTAAATATAAAAAATTTAGAAGAAAAGAAGTTTAGATAGAAAATCTTAAATAATTGAGTAACTGAAAATTATACAATTACTACATAAAAAACTAATTTATAAATTTATTATTAATAGTTGTTTTATACAATCAGAAAAGGGTTAGAACTAATTTATATTTTAAATTTGTTTCTTTTGTTAAATATATTTGTATTTTTATATTTGTATTTGGTTTTTTCCTAATAATTAAAATTTTTAACATAATATATATGAAAAAATGAACAATTCTTGTATGCAATTTTGGACAAATTTAGCTATCCTATTAGATGCATCAAGTATTACATTCGATTGGTTCTTACTTTTAAGTTCAACCAATTATATTCAAGTGCTACTTAACTGTGTGCGATTGCAAACTAGCTGCACTTTAAAACACATGGTATAACCATGACCCTATAACCTCCAAACGAGCGCGCTGTTGTTGTCAAACGCTGTTCGAGGTGAATATTACACAAAGTTTTTCTTACAACAATCGATACGTGATACAATCTTAAGCAGCAGAAATGTTACGGAGACAAGCACGATTACGTCGAGAATACCTCTACAGAAAATCCGTACAGGATAAAGTGAAAGGTATCCAAGAGAAGAAAGATAAATTGAAACACAGTTTGGAAGAGAATATACCGATCCATCCGGATCTAAGGAAAAGCGCATTACATGTGCAAAGGAAGATCGAATGGGAGGATGCTGGGCCAGAGATGGCAGTGGCCATGGGTACGGAGATGGGCGGTACCGTAGTCAACCACGAGGACGATGAATATCGCTGGGCTGGTGTAGAGGACCCGAAAATTGTCATTACGACGTCTCGTGATCCAAGCTCCCGGTTGAAGATGTTCGTGAAGGAGCTTCGTCTGATATTTCCAAACTCGCAGCGAATGAATCGTGGTAACTATGAGATGAAGCAGCTAATCCATGCTTGTCGTGCCAATGATGTCACAGACTTCATCATCGTACACGAACATCGAGGCGTTCCTGATGCTCTGGTGATATGCCACTTGCCATATGGACCGACAGCCTACTTTACCTTATCCGGTGTTGTAATGCGACATGACATTCCCGATATTGGCACAATGTCGGAACAGTATCCACATCTAATCTTCCATAATTTTAAAACCAAACTAGGAGTAAGAGTAACAAACATACTGAAATATCTGTTTCCTGTACCAAAAGAAGACAGTAAGAGAGTAATTAGTTTTGCTAATCATGATGACTACATATGTTTTCGACATCACACATATAAAAAGACTCAGGGGAAGAATATTGAATTGACAGAGATTGGACCACGTTTCCAAATGAAATTATATGAGATTAAATTAGGAACTCTGGATACTGAATCAGCTGCTGACATAGAATGGGCTTTAAGACCTTATATGAATACAAGTCACAAAAGAAGATTTCTTTCTGATGAAGATGGTTGGCAACAAGAAGATAATTTAATTTAATTCCGATATGTCTGTATATCTATGTACATATATCGATCATTTAATTTTGAGTTTTATAAAACAGCATTGATATAATATTATATATAATATTATATCAAAAATTTCTTGAAACAATATAAAAAAACAATAGATGAATTATATACAAAATCATATAGATATAATACACTACTTATGTGAATAGGCGTTATTAAAATATAAATTTCAGTTCAAATTTATAAATTATCAGTAATAAAAAATATCTCTCTTATGAAATATCTCTCTTATGATTGTTAGGAAAAAAATAGTACAAGTAAAAATAACTGCAGTTATAGTAAAATAATTGTTATTATCACGATTATCGCCTTTCGATTAAAGTTCTGCTGAAGGTAGCTTTAATTTTTGCCAGAGATTCCATTATGCTGCCAGAGATTGATTACTGCCGAAATTCCAAGATTGTTAGTGCCTTGTAGTCGGTCTATAAAAAAATCAGATACAAAAAAGTGAAAAAAGCCGGCGTTATCTGTATGCACTGTAATCTTTTTTAAAAAATCATCAAAATTTAGAACGATTAGTCGAAGATTTTTTTCACCTGAAGTCTGGAGTTTACCGGATCAAAAATTGAAATAGAAATCCTAGAAACCATGATTATTATGTATTTCTATCCAAACATGTACATTAGAAGACGTTTGGATAATAATAGCCGCTTCATATTAATGTCGGTTCGTATTAACACATATAACACATTTCTCCAAGGAATGTCTCAAGATGTCCCTCGGAAAACTGTATTATATAAAAATGTGAATAATTTCTTTATTCTTTTATACATCTTCCTTCTTTCTTGCTCGATAATTGATAATTTTCACATCTCGCGGAAAATGTCATATCATTAGAACATAAAAACTATCAATCAGTGCGTAAAGTGAATCTTGCTATTCGAGATTGCAAATGGTGCTTCCGAATTCCGATCGGTTGAGAAAATGTGTGACTACGAAAAAGACAATAATTTCGTTACATACTTATTAACAGTCGCATGATAAACGAAGATCTTAAATCAATCCTCGATTTCCGATTTTGTCTTCTCTTTCTTGACTGTCGAAAATATTCGCGATCGCGACGCGGGAGAAATGTTTTGTACGGCGCGAATCATTAGAAATTTGTCGAACTGGCGTCTTACTTGAAGTTAGTCGCGCAATTCAAATTAATCGAAAATGGCGACACACTTCGTTGATAACGAAGATGCGTGATGAAGAGGATAATAATTTTATTACGTATTTATAAGCAACTATTTTGTTTTGATATTTAACAAACAAATCATATTTTCCACAAACATTTCTCTTTTTTTTTTTTATTAAAATAGATCATCTTCATGTTTTTCATAACGCGCGAAAAAAATTTCATATTATGAATCGCGGTATAATATAAGTAGTCGTTTAAAGTAAATCGGGCGATTCGAATTCATAGATATCATGATTCCTTTAAGGCGATATTCGCATATTAATAAAATCTTTTTTCTTAGCAATAATCTTTGATTAGTAATTAAATTTCACATTTTTCGATGCGTGAAAGAAATTTTATATTTCAAAATTAAAATTAATTTTGGTGAAAATTAATTAAAACTAATTGAAATTTTGGATGTTTTCTAGCAAGTAGTATAGTACAATGAATCATTTTATCCTTCTTCAATATTGGTAAACAATAAGGATGTAATATAAGGATGTAATATAAGTATTATATTGTATTTTTACTGGAAAATGCTCTTTATCTGTAAACTCCAAATAAATTACATAGTAAAATACATTTTATTTGTATTAACGTTTACTCAAATTCTTGTTAAAATTTTGAATTGTTGAATTTTTAACATATATAAATAAATTATGAAGTATTAATTTAATATAATGTAATTGTATTATTGAAATATTTTGTATTCAATTATTATTCAATATTTCTTGTTATTATATATATTAAAATAACACAATTTAGTAGTAAACAAACAAATAACAAAAATAATATTTTTAAAACATAAATTCTAAGATAAATGTATTAACTTATCAGAAGTGTTAAATTTATTCAAACATATTAATTCAACATGTTATAATGTTAATTATAATAAAAAAATATTATAATTGCTTATAAATTGTGTTACATTTCTGCGTTAATTTTTTAAATAATATTTATGTTGCTTCCTATAATATATTCCTCTTGTATTAAATAAATTTTAAAATTTGAACGGATCGTTTGAATATCTATTTATATAAATTTAACACAAATGTTTCAACCGTGTAGCGATTCGTATTTTATGTGGGTCACATTCAAAATCCTGCGCGCTGCACCGAGTGCACATCTTTTGAGTGAGCTGTATAGCATTTGTTTTTGTAAATAAACAAAACATCTTTTTGCTAAAAAAAGACTAACGTGATGTAAACCATAAATAGCCGCTGATCATATTTCCATGCAACAACCTCCGTAAAAATATTAGCGCGGAGAAGTGGCAAT
>NW_017259331.1:1342643-1348042 GCF_001594045.1 Atta colombica | reverse complement strand
GGCGGCGGCGGACGGCGGCGGCGGTGGCGCAGCGCGCGCGTTCAGATTCAGGCGGCATCTTGGCACTCTTGGCAGCAGAAGGACGCTATGGATGTGTTCGGATCGTCAAAAGCACGCGCTCAGAAGAGCGACGGTGAGCATCGGTTTTTCACACTATTAAAACTGCATCATACAAACTGTTTGCTTGTTCGCTGCTATCGCTTGCGGTGCATCGCATGATCTGGCGCGCGCTTGTAGAGAACTCTCGGAACTCTCTTTCTGTAACATTCATTTGCGTTATACGTATATAGATGCTAGCGCTTCGATGTATATGGCGGATAATCGTTGTACTAACTGCGCGCCGTACATGAACCATTGTTGTGAAAAAACAAATACAAATTTTCATGAGATCGAGTTAACCTCGATCGTGCCAAATCACCTTTCTGATCTTTCTGTGTATCCTATGACTTTAAGAGATAAACAATTACTTCATTTTTACATGCTGCTTAAACGTTTCTGCAACTTATTGCGTATATCTGATGAATGGACTTGATGAATGGTAAAAGTAAACAATTGGATCAGGAATGTACAAATGTCATTGAGAGAGCTTCATTCACCTTAAATTTGCTTACATCTCATTGTCATCTCCTATTTATGAAAGTGATTAATTGAATAATTATTTTTCATAAAAACATAATGCAGATTTTTCAAAGACAAGAAGTGAAGAAAAGTGAAGTGCGAGTTGTACTGCGACTGGCTGCCCACATCTTTAGTAGCTGATACATTGTAGCCTGTATAGAAGTAGTATTTCTGTACTGTGTCTATCCTGACTCTATAAATGTTTAAGCCTGGTAGTTAGCTATTGCAAAGTACATTGGACTCTTTCTTTTTTTTTTGGCAAGGTGCAGTCTGCTTTATCTTTCAGATCTAGAGGTCACGGGTATCTCCCGTAGTGGTCGCGTGAGGAAGAAATCTTCCAAGCTCGTTGACTTCGAATCCGATGATCTTACGGAAAATAAACTCAAGCGACAAAAAGCACAACAGCTACAAAGTCAACAGTTCTTAGATCAGTATGAAGTACAACAGCAGCAACAACAGATATTACCCATGCAATCTACCCAAGTGGGTAACATTGGACAACAGAGAAAGAATTCTAGCTTAGTTCATACACAACAAAGGCTTAAGATGGAAACCCTGTCTGATAATGAGGGACAGTCATCCAGTTCAGAATCCGATGATCCCTCTGGGATAAATGAGGATGAGAGTATAGATTCTGGAAGTGACGAAGTAGATCCTCTTTTGATTGACGAAAGAGAAATGGGATTCAGAAAGCTAGAGCCACCACTAGGTCAGGAAACATCATCACAAGCAAATAGTTTATATATGCTTGAAAAATCTAAGAAAAAATTGATTATTAAGGATGGGAAAATTGTAGGCAAAACAAAATCCCAACGCAAGGATAAAGGGGTATGTACTATGAAGAATGAATATCAAAGGAGGACCTTAATTTTTTGACATTTTTAGAAAACGAGATTTACTGCTTACATGCTATGGGCAAAGAAAATTAGGCAAGAACTGTTAGAGCAATCTCCTTACATGGGTATCAGAGCTATATTTTTTTCCTTAAGTTATAAATGCATGCAATTTCGATGTTGTTATTCATTGTTGCTTTTTGTAGATTTTGCGGCAATTTCTAAGCGATTAGGAGAACTGTGGGCTACAGTACCACATCTGGAAAAATATAATTGGCGCAGACGTGCAAAGCGCTTAGCAGCAAAGCCTCATTCTTTACCAGCAAATAAAGATGAGCCTGTTTGGAAAATGCCACCACCCGCCTCGCGAAAAAAATTCATTAATAAAATTGGTGGGTTTATTGGTTCTTGTATATAGGCAATGTATGTTATGTTGTAGTTTATTTCCACTTTTTTCTCCATGTGCATGTGCATTAGCTAAAAATGTGAAATCAAATATATATTTATCGTGTGATTTTTGTAGTTATTAATTTGTCTCTTGTATACATGTATCATTTAATACAGCATTAACAAATTATTCTGTATATATTGTATTTCAGGTAATGGGAAAGAAACAAAGCCTGCTTCTACAAGGAAAACTATTCAACTCGGCGTACCGTCTGTTGTTGGGAATGTTTCAATCTCACCACCATCAAATCGTTCCAATAAAGATCTAGTTAACGAGCCAGTAATAGGTACGGGAATGTATAAAGTTGTTGGAACACAGCCAATTGATGTTGCAGCTCATCTTAAATTGCTTGGTGAAAGCTTGACAATCATCGGAGAACGTTTGAAGGAACACGATGGTCAAATAGCTGTTTCCGGTAGTCTTTCAGTTCTACTGGATTCATTGCTCTGTGCCTTAGGTCCGTTAATTTGTTTAACGCAGCAATTACCGGAAACTAATGGAGCTAAACCTGAAACACTTTCTCAAATGCTCGATAACATTGCTTATCTTATGCCTGGTCTATAATGTACAAAGTGTGTAAAATATATTCATAATAATGTAAATAGAGAAGTAGAGAAATTAGATATAAAAAAATATATTCTACGAGCGTGAAAACAAAGATAATGTTCATTTAAAAATTTAATCTTAAAGACAGATTCTCGTTATATTTCGTCTACTGTCATATAGATAAAAAAACATTATGTTTTATATAAATAATATATTTGTATAAAAGTTACAATAAATATTTAAATAGTCCTGCATTACATAACTAAGTAACTATACAGGGTATATAAATATAACATCACAATTATTGATTATCTGTAGGCAAAATAGGTGGGCACGTACAAAATAGATTCTTATCGCCATATATGTCGTCTATCCTTCCGACGCTTGGCCAAATCTTGTTAGTTCCTTTCACAAATGTCTAAAAAATTACAAAGTAATTATTATAAATTAATATATATTTAATGTTCATATAAAATTCTTACAGCAGGAAAAGCTGCCAACTCTCGCGAATATGGTCGATTCCATTCGGTTATTATAACTTGCTTCTGTGTATGAGGTGCCATTTTTAAAGGATTCTGTATACTATCTAATTTTCCTTCTTCAATGTCCGCAATCTCTTTTCTTATAGCTGTCGAGAAGTATAAACGTGAATGAAACGATAAAAATGCTTGCCATTAAGATATTTTAAACATTATTCAAATTTTTTTAACTTACAGATTAAAGAATCACAAAATCTGTCCAACTCAGTCTTGTCCTCGGATTCGGTCGGTTCGATCATTAAAGTACCAGCTACCGGCCAACTCATAGTCGGTGCATGGAAACCATAATCCATCAATCTTTTCGCAATATCAACGGCCTCAACATTGGCAGTTTTCTTAAAGGCTCTTACATCTAGGATGAACTCGTGTGCAATCAGCCCAGTCTCACCTTTGTATAACGTTTTGTAATACTTCTCTAATCTCTTGCTCATATAATTGGCGTTAAGAATTGCCACTTGCGTAGCCTTGCATAAGCCTCTCGGACCCATCATTTTGATATAAGCCCACGAAATTGGTAGAATAGCGGATGATCCGAAAGGCGCGGCGGATACAGAACCGAAGTTCTTTAAATCACTATGATCGTTACCCAAACAATTTATTACTGGATGATTCGGCAGGAAAGGTATAAGATGTCGCTTCCTATAAATTACAGTTTTTTAACTTATAACTTTTAACAGAACTATTTTGTCACTGGACTGCACTACAATTTTCTGTCTCGCTTTCTGAATTTTAAATAGTTTATTTTAAATATCTTTTATTAAATAAGTGTAATACTCTAGCTCAGCCAACAAAGAACAGATCTTACGTGAGATTTCAAAATTTAAATAATTGCTTACACTCCAATAGGACCCATACCAGGTCCGCCACCCCCGTGAGGAATGCAGAACGTTTTATGTAGATTGAGATGTGACACGTCGCTGCCATAATCACCAGGTCGACACAAACCAACTTGAGCATTCATATTGGCACCGTCCAAATATACTTGACCACCAGCGTTGTGCACCATGTTGCATATATCATTAATCGTTTCTTCGAATACTCCATTCGTCGATGGATACGTGATCATCAGACACGATAATGTTTTTTGGTACTTGTTGATCATTTTTTTCAAATGTATCATATCAATAGAACCATCCTTTCGTACGAGGATAGGTTCCACTTGCATACCTGCCATTTGAGCGGATGCGGGATTTGTGCCATGCGCGGATATCGGAATTAAACAAACTTGTCGATGTTTGTCTCCTCTCGACTCATGATAACATTGTATAGCCCTCAAACCCGCGTATTCTCCTTGTGCTCCACTATTTGGTTGAAAACTAATACCATCGTAGCCAGTGATTGCGCACAGATCTCGTTCCAGCTCGGCAAACAATTGTTGATATCCCTCAGCCTGCTCAAGCGGAGCGAAAGGATGTATATCTGTGAAACCTTTCAAACTGCAAGGCATCATCTCCGTTGTTGAATTCAATTTCATTGTGCAAGAACCCTGATAAACATTTATTAATATTAGCAAAAAAGCAAACGTACCATATGTATAAAAATATAATACTAAAGAAAATAATCACCAGTGGAATCATGCTATGTACGAGGGATACATCCTTGTTTTCCAAAGACTTCATGTATCTAACTATTCTTGTCTCCGAATGATAGCTATTGAAGACAGGGTGCTGTAAATACGAAATAGTACGATGGAAATCTGACTTGTCCAAACTTCTCGCGAGGAAGCTTTCATCTTTGACCACTTCTTCAACTGTAATATTCATTGCAAATATCTTAAAAAGATCATTCACGTCTTCTGCTGTCGTCGTTTCATCAAGAGATATTCCAATCGTATCATTGTTAAAATATCTGTAAATTTTCGTTCGTAATTTTATTAATAACATCGTAAACTATTGCTGTCTATTTAGGAAATACCTCAAGTTTATTTTAGCCTTATTCGCATTTTCCTTTATCACCTGTACAGAAATCTTTGGCGATACTGTAATGGTATCGAAGAAGTATATGTTATTTATTGCGTTTCCAGCCACCTCCAAACCTTTCGCCAAAGCTAGCGTCAAATTATGCACTCTACTTGCAATGTCTCGTATTCCCTGAGGTCCATGGTATACCGCATACATTGCGGACATGTTAGCGAGTAACGCTTGTGCGGTACAAATATTGCTGGTGGCTTTATCTCTTCTGATATGTTGCTCGCGCGTTTGAAGGGCTAAACGATAAGCGTCCTCTCCATTGGAATCTCTCGTAACACCTATCATTCTGCCAGGCATTAAGCGCACCAATTGCTGTCGGCACGCAAAGAACCCAGCGTGAGGTCCACCATATCCAAGAGGAATCCCAAAACGTTGGCTCGTACCCACGCATATGTCGACATCAAAATCACTCGGCGGTTGAAGCACAGCTAACGCTAGTAAGTCG
>NW_017259331.1:1336109-1342543 GCF_001594045.1 Atta colombica | reverse complement strand
TGATGTGATCGATATATATATATATATATATATATAATAATTTTTAACAACATACCCCATTAATGTGCGCCCTTTTAACAACATCTTCAAAATCGTGGATGCAGCCATTTGTATCAGGATACTGTACAAGAATACCAGCAATATCTTTTCCGCTGGTTTCTACTTTAAATACATCACCAATTACTAAGGGCAAACTTAAGGAAGCGGCGCGTGTTGCGATAACACTAATTGTCTGAGGATGTACTCTGTCGGAAACAAACAATTTTTTTCTCTTATTATATCTATGTGCAAGTGCCAAAGCCTCCGCTGCCGCTGTCCCTTCATCTAAGAGGGAAGCATTCGCCACATCCATCCCCGTAAAATCACATATCATGGTTTGGTAATTCAGTAAGCCTTCGAGCCGTCCTTGTGAAATCTCTGGCTGATAAGGAGTATATTGCGTCGTCCTGTGGCGAAATACAATGAAATTGTTTTTATGTGATCTCTTATATTTCTTAATATTTTTTAGCACATGATTTACCATCCAGGATTTTCAAAAATGTTACGCATAATCGTATGTGGTACACAACAATTATGGTACCCCATGCCTATGTAAGAACGCCATATGTCATTCATTTCCGAAATTTTTGTGATCCTCTTTATTAAATCGTACTCAGCTGAAAAAATTATTTGTATTAATTTTTATTTTACTTTATACCATTTAAATTTTTAATTATATATAGAATGGAATTTTACTCACTTCACGTACAAAAAAACGAAAAAGGAAAATTCTAATTATTATATATATTTGATGTAATATTATTGAAACGAAAATGCGAAAAGAAGAAAATATGCAGTATATTTAGTAGCACACGATATCGGGAAAAGAAATTATATATAGAAATCTATGTAGTGTTGTACGATTAAGTCTATTTGAGAAGAATAACACGTGAGAACAAAGTAGACGCACGAGATTGAACTGTGACCTGAGATAATGATTTGCGTAAAGAGTTATCAGTATTAAAGCAAGTCGAATCATATAAGTCTCGTGACTTGTCACGTTTTCATAGAATGAACATCGTAGTTATTATGTATTTTATAACAAAAAAATATATATTTTTGCTATTTATATATACGCTATTTATATATGCTATTTATATATATAGAAAGAAACCTGTGTAATTTCACAGACAATGGAACAAAAGCCTAACAATTTACTCCAAATTAACACAACCACGTGTTGATAAAATCTAAGTATCATGTATGTTAACTGAGAAAATTACTCACTAACTGGCTCTTCAAGATTTAAATCTCCCTTGTGAAGAATTTTAGCTGGTACTGCGGTTTTCGTTAATTCATCAAGATTCTGCAATATTGCATCGCGAACGAAAGTTAATCCAGTTGAGATACAAGTATTTTCATCGTATAAATGATTTTCAGAAGCAAATTACCTTAAATCCAATTAGTCGTAACATCTCTATCTGTTCGTGTTCTCTAGGTCCAATGTGTCTCGCTTGAAATTCTTCCTTTTGTGGAAGCAATTTCTTCATATTTTGTCTTTGCAAACTCAGTTGCAAACTACGCTTATGTTGAGCCACAATATTATATTTATTTAAAAACTTAGAACACTTTGTTATTTTTAAAGTGTACTGCATCTTACCTTTTAAGAAATACATACAGAAATGTATTAGGAACAAATTAAATGCGAATTGAAATGCTCGATATTTAACAGTACGGTCATTCGAGGAACTTAAAACTAACGAATATTAAAATTGACGGAGATTTTATACTCAGGGTGTAGATATCGCACAATGATGTCACAACTTCTGATTAGCTTGAACTCTTCAGCTTTTGAACCCTGAGTCGTTCAACATCTAACAATATATTGAGAAATTATTTTCGTCGTTAATATCTTGTGATTAAGAAGTTTAATGTTTGATTTAGGACATGATCTTGATCTAATGAAACGGTAGCTTACGAAGCATAAACAAACATTATTTTTATTTTTATTACGTAAATATTGTGTAATATACAAGAGATGTATAACACAAAATATCTCTTATACTTATATTTTACTACTTTTTATTTTATTAAACTATAGAAATTTTATAGGCTCTAACAAATTAAATCAATAAGGAATAAAAAGCCTTGAGAGCTGATGCTGAATGTTGCAATTATGTTTTATTGTATATAATAATTGAAGTAGACATTTCGATCCTTGGTTTGGATTCTCTTCAGTAAATATATTAATGATAAGACTAAAATGTATACAATAATTACCGTTAAATACAAAATTGAATATTAGATTGTATGAACTTACATATTTGTTTGTCGTAATTTGAACTGTGAATGTGTATCTGGATAAGTCAATTCGCATCCATATGTCAATGTCGATTAAATTACCAAGTTTACTAAATAATCATTGAGTCAATAATAAAATTTAAAAAATAAGATTAAAATTAAAACCGAATATAATTACTTAAATGGCTGTTTGAGTATTTAGGCATATTATGCGATATTGACTATTCGCTTGTCATGGATCTTATGAGAACATTTGTCACACAAAAATACAACTACATCTTCATCAAAAAAGGGGGAGCATCAATTTTTATTCTCAAGTTCTTTTCCTTCTTTCAGCTTTTTGAAGCTCTAGTTGTGTTATTGTGTGACGAATGTTCTCATTAGATCCATGATAAGTGAATTGTCAACAATCAACATCGCATAATATATTAATATTTAATAATATTTAGTAAACTTAGTAAACTTGATAATTTAATAGATATTGACATATGGATGCGAATTGACTTATTCAGATACACATTATTCACAATTCAAATTACGACGAACAAATATGTAAGTAACACAATCTAATTCAATTTTGTATTTTGTATTTAATTGTTGTATGTATTTTAGTCTTATCATTAATGTATTTACTGAAAAGAATCCAAACCAAAAAAAGATCGAAATGTCTACTTCAATTATTATATACAATAAAATGTAATTGCAATAACATCCAGCATCGACTCTCAAGACTTATTCTTTATTGATTTTATTAATTATAAACTCATTAATTTAGTTCAAAATTCAAAGTATATTAAAAAATTACAATAAAAGATACATAACATATTGTTTGTTTCATGAAAAATTATTTATGAAATGTTGATGTAACATTCATATTAAAATAATTCAATTCTATGTGAAAAAAACATGTATTCTAATATATATAAAACTATTTCCCTAATATAATGGTAATGTAATTTTTAATATCACTGTATATACATTTTTTAAAAACATGATTTTTATTAATTCTAATTCAAGAAATAACTGTCAAAGAGTAAGTTAAGTTAAAATAAAATTGACAAAAATCTAATAATTAAATTACTGTTTAATAAACGGATTTAAGGAAAATAATTATCAATATATTATATCTATCATAAAATTAAGTTTTATTTCATAAATTTATCTTGATTTTGCGAGAGTATCTTAGCGGACGATTTAGCATCCAAGAAAAGCGCATTAACTTCCTCAATGTCCTCCTTTTTGATACTAGTTCTTTCATTGACTTTCGCCGCTAAAGCTGCGGGTGTTAAAAGTTGTACTACATATCTAAGAGTAGTTTTTGTGCCGAGTTCGCCGAGACTGGATAGAGCCTCATCATCAATTTGCAGTCCTTCCGTAACAGCTCTTAGTTTTACTATTTGTTCGATTTCTTGTCTAGAATATGGAAGAGTTCTTATAATCAGAAGACGGTCCAACAGGTCGAGAGGTATGCCGTGTGGAGAGATAATATCTTCAGTTCCTCTGATCTCGCAGCGGCCACGATTCGTAGCAAAAATAACGATCGGCGCTATAGCACTTTCCAATGCGCGATGTAGATAAGTAAACGTCTCTATATCTAGCATGTGAACTTCATCTATGAACAATACTCCTGGTACTAATTCAGCGATGCCTTGGTCGATATATTTGTTTACTACCTTATTTATCTCTTTCCGCAACTTATCTGAAATAATTTTGACCTGATTAGATATATTTCTAATTATAATTGAACATATCTTTAATATGACTGAATTTAGAATTAAGAAAAGTATAAATTATAAATAACATTATTAAAATACTAATATGCCTGTTTCCATTCCGTTACTTAACAAAATATAGTAAAAGCGTTATTTTTCATTTATAACTCAATAAACAACTTGTACATTTTTTCTCACTTTAAGTTTTAGTTTTCTTTTGTTGAAAATTGATATTACGAATTATCCAGTATAAATAATGTACCGCTAATTTTCTCTTTTACCTGTAATTTCAGTTTTCTTAGGCTTCATCAATTGTCCCATCATTGACATTATATCCTGTCCTCCTTGTGGCTTGGCATTAGCTACATCCAAATCATGCAACGTTACATCTTGAATAACTTCCTTCTTTTTATGTACATCGCCTTTCGGTAAAGGAACATATTCCTCGGCTTCCAGATCGAATTCTGTGGCAAAATTATCACTTCGACCTTGCCTCTTTACTGCCCCGCTATTAGCTTCAATATAAATTACATCGCCAGCTTCGACTTTCTCTTTTTGTAAAGATTCATATATCGAAGGGTCCAGTTTTAATTGTTTTGTGCCTTTAGAAGTTTTCAATCCGAGGACTACGTGAGATACAGTTTTACCATAGCCACCCATAGGATTTTCTGTTTCAACAGGTGACAACTCAGTCACTTCACCTTCATATACCTCTTTAGTTTCTTTAATCCTTAAGCCAATGGCCCTCCTAAAATTCTCCATGAGGACCTCTGTTTTCTTAATCTCTGAACTGTAAACTTCTGAGCCCACCATAGGACAGAAAGGTACTTTGTTACCAAGTTCTTGAGCAATGGCAAGTGCTATCGCAGTCTTGCCTGTACCTGGTGGACCAGCCAATAACACTGCACGTCCTGCCATTCTCTTTGATTTTATCATGTCAACGACGATACCTGCTGCCTGTAAGAGCAACATTGAGCTTATGCTTCTCATCATCCATCAAATTAATTCATTAACGTACAATAAAAATAAAAAACTAAATGAAAAAACGGTTGACTTGAAACTCTTGAAATTTGAATGTCATCTGACATATGATGCAAGTACAAAATTCTTATGATTTTCACATGGTTTTTTTCTACTGTGATGCTATGTCTTAATTTATGAGATTGATTGTTGAGTTTTTATATGACTAAAGAAACTAAATTGTAACCCATTTCGGGAACAAATTAAACTAAAATTAAATTATACACACAAATAACATATAAATAGCTAAATTAGAAACAGAATCATGATATATTTTTTTGGTGATAAAGAGAAATATTATGAATTTTCTAGCAAGACAAGAAAATCATAATGCTTTCTCTTTGATGATATTCTTTAAAAGTTTCCATTATTCTAATCTATCTTCTAGTATCGCATGACACGTGATATGTCGTGCATTTACTGGAAAACAACGCAGTTGCCGCTGCTCTCAAGAAGATGCTAACCTCACGCGCCATTTCTTGACCGACGAGACCGGCCGCGCTCTGGATGGCAGAGCCATTCTCATCGAGTCCAAGTCCTTTAATATGTGTGTGGGCTGAAATCCTCTGGGTCTTGGCGGTGCTCTTTACCTCCTCAATCTTCATCGTTGTTACCCTTTTGCAAAAATAGACTAACGTAAAGTGCAAACCGGCCGGATGAGCACGTTGCTAGAGTTTGTTTGATCAGTAACGGAGTAACCCCCCTCTCTACCAGCTGCGTTATTACAGCAACGCTATTAGCAAAAATTGAACGTGCGCAGCTTGCGTGCCACTTTTCGAAGTTCAAGCTCGTTTATTGATCCATTCATATGGCGATACTGTGCAGATATATTTCATCATTTGCGATAAAATTAGAAGATAAATTAAAAAATAAGAGATATATCTTCTGAAATGTTGATTGAGAAAAAATAGTTACGTCTGTAGGAAATAGATTGCAAGCTGCTTGTCGAAAAGTCCGCGTCTAGCAATTGATACATTTTTCAATGGCTAGATGTCTCATGAGACGACAATTTCTCGAGAGTGCCACGGACGGACTGATTTCGTATATAAAGGCATTCTAGGAAAGCATCCGTTGGGTCCGGTACACCTGGGAAAAAGCTAACGATAAATCGTAATCTTAATTTGAAGTTGCCGCTGATTTCAATACAAGTTCAACTATCTCAGCCCAAGGTGTGACGTCGACCCATTTTGCTTTGAGATACTATTTTCTCGTAAATTTTTTTTCTGTTAAATTTTCATTATGCATTGTACTCACGCTGTCGCGTCGATTTAATTTTTTACTCGAATTTGATATTAATTTTAATTGTATAACGATCTCTTAATCTATTTCAGCAGAAAATAAAAAAAATATAAAAATAAAACAATTACAATTTATTGACATTTGAACATTTGAGCTTTAATTTTATTTCTGCTGAAGGTTCAA
>NW_017259331.1:1327434-1336009 GCF_001594045.1 Atta colombica | reverse complement strand
ATATTATATATTATTACATATATATATTATTACAAAATTAATGTGAATTTTTAGATTGAAAAAGTAAATTAAAAAAATAAAAAATACTTATAAGAACTAACACTAGTAGATTATGTGTGTACATAAATTTACTTTGTATATCTATAATTGCATAAAATATGAAATATAATCAAAATCAATAAGAATTACTATACAGGATTATAAAGAAATATAGTCAATAAAGCTTACTTTTTTCTATGAAAATAAATTTATGTATACATAACAATCTTCTAGTGCTGCTTCTATAAGTATTTTTTATATTCATTTGATTTATATATACATTTAAGTTATACAATAATCAATCTTCAAGATCATCATATAACTCATTTTGTCAGTGAGGAATCATTTAAACAAGTTCAGAAATAATAAATAAATGTTTATTGCAGTGTACATTTCAGTGACTTACAAAATTTATACATCATTAAGTACTACGATTTGTTTTTCTTTTTTCAATTCTTTTGATTCTATCTTAGCCTAAAATAGAATCATACTTTATATAGAGGTTTTGTTTCTCCATCTTCAAACTCTGGTATTATCGTCTGGTTGTCTTTCATCTAGAAGGGAATGTTCTATTGAATACAAAGTATGAAGATGACGAGATGTACAAAAGCTGGACTTACTTTGACGTGAGCATATAATATAATTCCCACTAACGTTAGAGTTATACCTATGACTTGATTTATCGCTAATATTTCATGGAAAAGTAACGAGCCTCCCAGCAGCAGAAGACAGAATTTGGAATGTCCAACCATATTATATCTGAACATCTTGTTAAAGAACATCTTGTATTATGTGCAAATTTGTATATCTCGTAATATTAATGTAAGGATACGTTAAAGGCGAGGTCTTTCCTATGATCCAGTAAGACGTTAAATTCACAAAGAAAGCAACTACACCTGATAGTATCACCATGATCTATAAATAAAGTACAATATGATCATTTAATTTTGTGATCTCAAAAGCTTCTCAGATCTATCTGCTATTGTTTCAGAAACATACCATATCCAACAATGACCACTTGTGCGTGAATGTCTGTCCAACAGGCTCCAAAATCGGGACAACAATTAACAGCATAACAGCAGATAATGGTGCTTGATAGAATAACAATTGCATTGGATCCATCTGAAACTCTTTCTGCTTTCTGTTTATCATCTGTAAGAAGCAATAAAAAAAATAATCAGTATCTATATGTATCTAGAATTTATATATAATACATAAATTCTGACTTTCTTATTTATCAAAAATAAGAAATAACAATAGGACATACAACTTGATATAGAGACGTTACAAATACTCCCAGCGTTGCATAGATGGTTCCAATAACGTTGAATTGTATGTCATAATAAAAATTGACTATGACTCCCAGTGTAATCGGTATCAGGGTCAGCTTAACAAGTATACCAAAATGCTTTCTATAAAATATCATCTGCATTACTATCACGCAGGGTGTCGTTAACATTTTTGCCACCTGATAAGTCCCGACTGTATTGTGAGCCAAACTCAGATTCGTTAAAACGACAAATCCGCAAAATGTCATGGCAATGAACACCATTTCCTTGATGTCAATACTTTTGACGCAAAAGACATCTAGCTTTTCACAGATTATCAAGCCGATGAATGTCATAAAGAAATGTATCATGGACAATGTGATATTCGGAAAGCGGGTATGAATGTAGAGCCATTTGTTGAGAAGCACAATTATAATTGAGAAGGCTATATTTAGCGTCAAGTAAAACGCCGTGACCACCTTTTTATTCATCTTTTGTAGAAGCCTGATAATGCTATCGCTGCGAAAAATCAGTAATTCCGTTAACGATGACTTTTAAGACATTGTTACATCTTGTACGAGTATACACAAGAATCCTGACTGCAATGAATCCTGGCTAGAGAATCATAATAATAATACTATTTCATTCAGGTTCATTTATTGCTCCATCCAACAATCACATAGTTCGTATATATCAAATGGTGTGCCATGTTCGAGTGTCTCGAGCATCCGCTATCACTTGGCAATCATTTAACATTTCAGTTTTAGACCATTTCAGACTAATTGATTAATTCCACCATATGATAGACTGCGATAGACGTTATGATCACGGATTGCTTTGAATTCGAAATACTCCGAAAATGGCGAAAGTTAAGCTGCCGTATTTCTACGCCATCTGGAAAAGTAGACAAATTTTTGAAACGAAAATTCATGATTATTACTCGATCGGTCATGTAAATTTGAGTTTGAATATTAATTTTTTTTTTCCAATGATTTTATACACTTTGAGATAACTAAATAAAAATTGGTGTTTAATTAATTTATTTATTATGAAAGAGGAAATACAAAAGATTAGATTCATAATCAATTTTTATCTTTAAAACTATCTCTTAAAAATAATCTTAAAATGTCATTAACCAATCAAAGAACTATATTAGCATCTTAAGACATTACTTAATTAAGACAGTCTTAAAATAAGAACCGATTATAGATACAATACCTTACATTCTTATTTTATATTCATACTTTACATGATGGTCGAGAGGGCGCAAACGATATTTTTCAATCATATTTGTTGAGATCGCCTTTAATAGTATTTTTCGTCGATGACATAAGTTGAAACACGAGGCGAGCGCCAAAAACCGTTCGATAACCGCTCAAGTCGGCGGTTTTTTCTGTAATGTAAAGTGATAAACTCGTTTTAGTGTCTCTCTGCAAAGCATTGGAACATGATAGAGTTCCCGCTGGGATATCGTGAAGTCGTGCCGGATCAAGCTCTGCCAGAGAAATGGAAAGAGATCACTCTGAACACAGGTAACCGTGTTCTAACCTCCTCTAGCCGGAGTTCGCCCGGCAAACCAAAATTTCACTCACGACGTCACATAAAAATGCTTTGAGGAACTATCCGTGGCGACGTGCAAGCACAACGCTCGCGGAATAATGTATTGTGTAACATTTGCAAGTTGAAGTATCATTTTTGTATCGTCTAACCTCTCATTTATTGCCCATTCTTATGTAAATTGATTTTGGATGCTATAAATCAAGTGGTACACGTGACTGACTCTAAATTTATACATACGTCAAACATGTATATCAATTTACTGCGTTTTGATAAAATTACATAATTTTAAAATTGCACATTTATTAACTGTTATATTAATTATTATTATATAAAATTTTATAAGAAATTGTATAATATATGATAAAAATTAATTGCATTATTATTATTATGGTTGGTATTATTGTTATTAAGAAGAGAAATAGCTAAAAAGAATCTTATTTTTATAGGCGGAAGCCAAAGTACATTGCAAGATATAAAAGTACCAGAGAGAGCAGGTGGCTACTCATACAAAGATTCTTCAAAGTATTTCACTCGTAATCGCTTTATTTATTGGCGCATTTGCCATGATGTACTTGAATTAGTGGAACATAGTTTGGACATTAATCTTGCCAACTGTCGAGTGAGATACAAATTTACAGACACTCCAATTCTAGATGGAATTTCTATTCATGAGACAATCAATTCTGTCATTATCTTGATTGTCACTGTTTCCAGTGTCCACAAGCTTTTCTTTTCTCACCCGGATAAAATTCATAATCAAGTATGTCTGAATTTTACTACTTGTTTTTATAAAAAATTGTATATCTTGTTATAAAAAATTATTTTGTTAATATTTACTTTTTTCAAGGAAAATCTATTGGGAACATATACTGATCTCAGTGTACAATCTATATTTAGCGAAGCTTCTGTACAAAATGCTAGAGATCCTCATACATTTCATATTATTTCTAACGCTGGAGCCACAAGTAAGCATGCAGATTATTAATGTTTTTTAACAAGAGATATAATGATACAGTAGTTATTTCATCTCTGTTTAAACAAGGATGTAATGATTCATTGTGTTACACTGTATCTCTTATTGGAAAGCATCCTATAGCATAATACGGCAATAATAAATTCAATTTTGTCACTGCTAAATAAATATATTTACCAGGCATTCACTTAACAATTTTTTTTCAGACTCCCCAGTGCCTCATGCAGCAGCGTCATGGCTTACGTTGCCACAGGAAGAGGCACTGTTTGCCCTTGCATACAGTTCAGCCACTATATTACTCTTGAGACTCGATGCACTTACAGGTCTCGTGCACACCAGTGAACTGAAACAAGATTCGATAATGCCCAAATTTTTAAGTGGCATAGCCACTGCCTTTAGAGGTCGTAATACCGAAGCTTACGTGGCTATGTCTCTTGTTATACATAGTTACGATAGCGATACATATCTATTTGCATTATGTCGAGAGGGCAATCTACGTGTATGGTCTTGCAACAAGACACAATGCGTAGCTGTAACAGATGCAGCTACTGAGAATCGTGTTGTATCTCAAGGTGCACAAGGTCACGTCTTACGGAAAGTGCTGGGCAACGATGACGAATTGTATCTTGGAACTTTCTTAAAATTTGGCACGGGATGTGAATTCAGCATTCTGAAGCCTGTGCAGGACAACGGCATGTTCAAATTTATTAGATTATGTACATTATATGCTCCAGACGTAAGTACTTTATTAGCTTTTCTTTCTATATATTTTACTGTGATAAGAGCGTAACGAATTTGTATTATTTGTACACAGCAACATTTGGTAGATTTTGCATTTACGCCAACTAGATTGTGGGCAGTGTGGAGAACTGCGGACATGGATGCGATGGCAGTGACGCATGCACAATTACCGTTAACGCATCGCATTAAACCAGAATGGGAAACTGCAATTTTAGAACCAGCGCGTGACAGTGATTATATTGCAACTGATGAACCTGGACTAGATCCAAGAGAGGCATACATTAATTACATTTTTCATCCTGGAATGTTTTCGTTGGCAGACATCACGAAAGCTCTCAGCATCTACAGGAGATCCAATGTTGTAGCAGATATGACTTTTTCACCAGCCGTTTTAAAAGAAAGAGTATGTATGGCTGTAGAGGCTGAAATGCAGGCAGAAGTGATGGATTACGTGATTATGGATGAAGATTATCTCGAAATCGCTAATCGATGTTGGTCGAAATTCTATTCATGCGTCGTCCAATATCACGCCAATGGTACTCGTCCTGTAGGTCTACTTCTATTACCGAGCGTTTACGGCGTTGTGTTATTGAAGAAGTCCTCGTTCTCATTTTTGAGACCTATGGAAGCTTTAGAACATCTGGTGCTTTGCAACAATAAATCCTATATTTCTCGATTCAAGACAACGCCCATTCTATCGCAAGATGAAGACACATGTCAAGATCTAATTACATTAATGTCCGCGTTAGTCTTGTTAGGAGAACAGTTATCTGAAGAAACTAAAACGGAAATCGAGAGAGAATTGTATCATTTAAGAAGTCCAGATATCATAATTGATGATTTGCTATCAAAACTGTTAGAACCTGACGATCCAGTGAGTATTTTAATTAATTTTTACTCTATTTTTCTTTATGCAATGTACTCTTATGTAATATATATATATATATATATATACTGTTACAAATAGCTGTCGGATTTTGACTTCCAATCAGAACTCTGTCATAAACTGAGTCATGTTAAAGATATATCAGGAGCTATGGCCATGTTGTTGGAAGCTTTAACATATGATCTTGGGCAGCCAAATAAATTGCAATTTGAAGATGACCATGATACTTCGAAACTTTTGTTAAATGTCAATCATTTATTTGGCAGTCAGCTAGGAATTGCCACGATAGCGGAAACCATAACACAAATAGCGCTTCTGAGATTTTCCATTTGCAGGGATTTATTGATACTGCAACAACTCATACTACTTCGTCCTGAGATATTTAATTCGAGATCTTTACATACTATAAGATCATCGTTAGCACCGAGAACCGTTGTACTTACTCAAGCTTACTATGTCGTTACATGGCTATGCGAATCGACAGCATTGTACACACCTTCACAATCATTACTGTAAGTCTTATCATTTTATATTATAATAAATATAAATTTATTTCTGGCCTGATTTAAACAGCAACATCAAGATCATGTTAAAGAAGATTACAAAATTTCAGCGAATCCAGTTCTCAACGTCTTTCAACTCTTAAACTCGCTGATTCGCGAATTAATGTTGGACAGAGGCAACATCGATCTCTCTCACTATTAGAATTGTTTATTCATAGCAGCGGTGCAAAACACGCTCATATTTTGATGGCTCAAGCGAACATGGACCCAACAACTCTGATACCTTGGCACTACAGTATGCTAACGCATGTGACGCTTATCGCGCAACTTATGTATCCTTTAATAACAGTTTCAATTTTTGATAGACATAATTTTTGGATCAACGATTTTTTTATGTCAAGTTCAAATAATTCAAGATTTATGTTTGTTTCTATATATTTTCTTGAACGATGCAATTAGATGGCCGATATCTGGAAATTTTATCTTCCCTGAATGGCTACTCTCCAGTTGCCAATTCCTGCTTGTTCAAGAATATGTGAGACTTCTGAATACATGGTGCGAGTGGAATAGCGCTTCGAGGAAATTTATATTAGCAGTTGCCTTATTAGAAATGGGAGAGATGCAAAAGGCATGCGATCATTTTCTTCGTGCTTCCGACGGGATATTGACTGATCCGTTTTTAGTAGATGCCTTACTCAATTCTAACGTGACATCGAGAAATAGGGATTTGGTTTATTATTATCTGAAAGTTATCAAATTATTTGAGGAGCACAATGCGTCCGACTGTATCATAGAAATCGCTGAAACGGCCATAACAAATGCGGATGCAGATGATCCGAATTTGCCGACACTTCATTCCATAATATTCGCACAACATTTAAGTTTAGGTCATCACGCGGAAGCTTATCATTGCTTGAACGCGAATCCAGATCCTGTACGCAGAGTGGACTGCTTACGGCAATTAGTTGTTACGTTGTTCGAAAAAAAATTGTTGATAGATTTAATTTCTTTTCCTTATATCGATATGTATGAGGATCTCGAGAGAATAGTAGAAGGCAGAGCCAGAAGCGTTGATCTTATGGAAAACAATTATTATAATTTTTTATATAGTTTCCATATCAATAAGCAAAACATGCGGAAAGGTAAGTTTCTTGTTCTGTTACTGAGCATATATATATATATATATATACACATATTATCAGCTATAAACTTTTATTATATTTTTACAGCCGCATCTATAATGTACGAACAAGCTATGCGTTTGAGTCAAGAACCTCACTCTGCACCAATTATAGCGAAGCAAGCACAATGTCTACTAGCGTGCATTAATGCTTTACATCATGTAAGTGAAAAGTACAGGTGGATCGTAAGGCCTGTAATTGATCAGAATATCTCTAGCGAAATGAACTCGTCGAATCTACAAAAGAAAAGAGATATTGATGGTAAAGAGGTTTTGCATTATAAGATAAAAAAACAAGTCGAAGTACTCGAACTGGATGATATCAAAAAGGAGTATTATATAGTAGATGCAAGATTAAAAATATCGAAAATAAATTCAGAATTGCATATAGTTGCACATACTGGTAAATGTCTCTTAACTGTGTAATTTGTCTTTATGAAGAAATCGACCGAAATTTTATATATATATTCATATATTTCAGAACTTTCCGAACTTATCGTCACTTTATGTAGCATTGGCTTATACGCAACAGCGTTACATTTATGCGATGTATTTAAAATTAGTAAAGCCTCTGTACTCAAAAGTTTGACTTCTCAATGCATCAAATTGAGTCAACGCGAGGATCCAAACGCCTGGGATTGGCTAATACAAAATGATATATTCGGTATGCATAATTGTATTATAATTTTGCAAACTAGCACTGCAGAACGATATTTTTTTCAAGAGCTATATACATATGTAACAATAATTATTCTTTAGATATTGGAATATCTAATACAACCATTACAAATACTGCTTGGAGATTGTTAGAGTACTTCACATTGAAGCACGAAAAAAGTGATAATTGCGAATTACATAAGGCCGTTGCACAAAAATTATTGCAAGATGGAGTTTTTCTACCACAATGGTTATTAATATCTTATAAAGTAAGTACTTAATCAAATTTATATAGTATTTGTATTTCTCGTCCTCCTCCTCTTCTTTAGTCCTATTACTCATGGCCAAGCGTGATGACTTCTCTCATATGCCTGTAGTATGCACGCTGATTGTAGTCATAATATTTCTATGTTGATAAAATATTTTATTTACATTAAAATATTATAGAAGCGAAATGCGTCAGAGCTTCTCCGTCTCATGCTAAATACTGGTCGATTAGTGGAAGCCAGCGACTTAGCGATAGATTACATTAACGCGGTATTAGGTAGCGGTAAAGAACATTTTGGTCTTGAAACACCATTAGTAGCTACCGCGCCACCTGTTTGGTTACCGCTTAATACTATAGAAGTATTATTAAGTGAATTACGGCACTTGAAAGATGACTCAGCTCATGCAGAGGTAAAGTATATATATTTTTAAATATATATATATATATATATTTTTTTAAATATATAATTTTAAAAATATATAATTATTAAATATATAAAT
>NW_017259331.1:1323724-1326835 GCF_001594045.1 Atta colombica | reverse complement strand
AAAAATTCTTATATATATTATTATATATATTATTATATATATATTATATATATTATTAATTATAAACTCCCAGTTCAATGTACATATGGAAGAAAGATTTATGTAACAGTATATGCAATTATTTGATATAAATATATTAAATATAAACTGGATCATGATTAAGTGACAATATAATTGTTAAGATAATGATAGTGAGCATTGCAGTAACAATCGCGGCTATTATATGAGGACATCGTTTGAACAATACCTATAATTGTCATTTAAAATTTCAATAAATTTTCATTAAAAATTTCATTAATAAAAAACGATCATGATTATAATAAATTTATAGTCATTACCATTAACAAAACAACCATAGCAAAAATAAGAATAGACCCGACTGGTAATAAAAAGGATGCAGCCCAATAATGTTTCATTGTAGGTTCTATAAAAGAGAAATAGTTATGTTACTTTAAACTTATTCTAAAAAATTTTATTATAAGAAAACGATATTTTATATATTTTTAGATCAGATGCTCACCTATACGCCAATCTTGATTAAATCTATTAAAAATCGGAGAAAGTGATTTTATTATAATACTATTGTATTTTTCTATTGCAGAACCAAGCAAACTTTTTGTATCTATGGTTCGCGTATCATCTCTCAACTGGTCTCCTGCGATGTACATACTTATGTCAATTTATATTATTAATACAGTAACTGAAACAGTATAAAAAAATTATCATTTATAATTTTTGAAATCTATCTTGATTTTTTACGTTTATTAAACGTGAATTTTCTATTATGTAATAAGAGAATTTATTTGTAAGGTGATTTGAAGTGCCAAGAATTGTAATATACTTTACACATCTTGTTAGAATACAGTTAATGGTAAGGATGTTTTGTTGAATGTTTAAATTTTAAATTATTGTTTTTACATCTCACTATTTATTATTACTTGTATAACTTGTATAACTTCAGAAGCTACAGAATTCATATAATGAAGTTAAATATTGTTGTCATGTTTTTTATACATTGCAATCTTACCTCTTCTGTAATCTAACAATGTTTATTGTATACAACATTCTCATTAAAGACTGTTACTTATTTGCGTCATTCTCAATGATAGTATAACATTATTATTATTATTATTATTATTATTATTATTATTATTATTATTATTATTATTATTATACATAATAATTTCTTCCATTTTTACATTAAACTCTACTATCAACAAAAAATTTTTTTATTGTTTACTGCGAGTTTTAATAATGTAACTACGTGTTTATATAAACCGAAGTTTTTATTTTTATTGAAATCCTATCATATGTAAAATTTATTGTAAGAAAACGAAATGAGACAATCATTTGTGTAACTTTCAAAAGAAATTGTGACATCATTGTAGCCATAATGTATACGATGAAAGTAATTATTTAATCAAATATTATAATAGATAATATGTTTCATACATTTTAAATCTTATACATATGTTTCTAACGTAATTGTATGCGTGTAATTTAATTTGCATTGCTAATAATTTACAACAAAAAAACGTGGATTTTTAATACGAATTTGTCATCAAGTATGATCATAAATAGTCCAAAGCAATCAAATTAAATTTTACAAAACACAAAATATGTGACATATTGAATCTGCCCGATAGCAAACTTACAGAAAAAAAAATCCTTATTATTTATCCTTATTATTTATATCTTTATTATTTATAATAATGAATATTTTCATTTATAAGATGACAAACACTGCTCGGTTTTTGCTATCAGTTTTATTCATCAGTTTTATATCATAATATAAATGACTTTAATTAAATTCTATTTACCCAGCTTATCAAATAATATTTGCAATTTCAACAAGATAAAATTATTGATTTTAATTATTAATTTAACACATGAAAAAGATTACATTAAGGATAACGGATATATAATTAGAAAGTTTTCTTTAAACAATTCTGCTAGTTTAATTGATTATCGATTGAGTTATTCAAAATTTGATCGAGATTGTCTTATATCAGCAGATTCTACCAGTCAAACACGAAGATAGTGACGCCAATCTTGTCGAAAATAATTTCTGAATATACTATTCATAAATCAACAGTATTGTAAGATATGAATCCATAATAGTGGATAGTGTTCAGAATATTCAAATTAATAATTGTTCTTGAATATATATAAATGAGACTAAGACTTTATTCAGTTCACACTTTATTACACTGATAATCAAAGAACCGCACTTCGACCGGCATTTTAATTGGCTGGATAACTTAGCACGTGGAAAATGTATGTGCGATGCACGACCGTGACTTCCAGATTCTTCTCTCTCTAATATAAGCGATACATCTTGTCGATACCGTAGGAAAAACCGTTCTATTTCGAATATTCGTTAGACATTGCTCCGGTGTCTCCAGTGTGTCATCCCTTCTCTAATACATTTTCGGAGAAATGATACTGGCTCATGATACATTCGGAGCATTGCGTGTGCAGAGAAAAAATTAGCCAACGCAACTAAAGTATAGCTGTGGCAGCTAAAATGTGCCCTTCTATATATAATAGGGACAGCTAATGTTGTTGCTGCCAAAGCTCAATTTAATATCAATTATGGGTTCAAATTTTGCTGTTATTGCTAAAAGTTACTGAAGATAAAATACATTTTTTGCCGACATCCAACTTTATTAGTTAAAATTAAAAGCATACTTAACACACTAGAGTAGCTAAGTAACTAGCACCTCACTATCTTAATCGCGTAATCGAGCATTTCCATTTGCAATTGTTTCTAGGACGTTGCCGATTGCCTGTGTTGTCTACACATAATATCGTTTTTACGACATTGGGTGAAATGCTCATTGCATACCGCAGTCTATTTCCGATTTCAATTTATTCTCTAGTATGATTAATTGTAATATAACACATGTGTTATATTACAATTATATTGTTCATTGTAATTGAATGAAATTATAATTAACAGGTACATCACGTGTAACTGTGATTTACTGAATCTGTATTACAAGTTTATTTGATGTATTATGGATCCTTTAATATAAATAACTAATAAAACTTTAATATAAATAACTAATATAATATATATATATATATATATATATATATTATATGTAT
>NW_017259331.1:1317929-1323253 GCF_001594045.1 Atta colombica | reverse complement strand
TATATATATATATAAGATAATAAGCCTTTTTTATGTATGCTTTCTTATATTTTTATTACAACACAACATAAATTGATAATGTTTTGTTATAATTTTTTTATTTTTTTATCCAGATCTCTCTGATATATTGATTTAGAAAGGAATGAATGGAGATTGGACTGCTTATATTACGTGTACAAAATTTCTCTTGTTTTTGTCTCATTAAATAAGCACATTTCATCTTGCAATATAGATTTGGTAATTATTGGCAGTATTTAGAAATATACTGAAATGTAGCATTGAAATGTATAATATAGATATATGTGAATTATAGATTTTTAATACTGCAAAGAAGAGAAATAATGTTAAATTAATAGCATCTAATTGAAAATAATTTTGTTAATTTACAGCAACAAATTTTATTTTTATTTTATTATTAAAGCAACAAATATACTATCATTCTCTTGTTTAAAAAAAAAAGTTATTAATTTCATTAAAATTATTATTGAATGAGCAAGACTTTTGAATAGATTGTTGTTGACAAATGCTGTTAATACAACATTTTTTTCTTAGTATCAATATATTTTTAAATGCAGTAACTAATATAAAAAAGTACTTTTGTATCAAATTTGATAACTGGAGTGGTTAAATAATAGCAAAGAATAATATATGTTAGCTAATATTCCTAATCTTGCTGCAAATATTATTAATTTCTGTTATAAAAAGAAATTAATTTAATAAATATATTTAGCTAAACATCATTTTACTTTAGCAAAACAAATATGTTTTACTGCAGCACTTTATAAATAGTAGAAAATAAATAATTGAGTTTTAACAGCAACAATATTACCTTAATAACACATTTTATCTGAGATAGAAGAGACACTCTTACGGGATCCCTTCTTATATGGGGATGTCCTTAGGATATTCCAAGGACATACAGACATCTGTGCTGTTGGAGTAGCTATTCCTATAAGGACCTTTTAGCTATATTGACTAATTGTTTCTCTATATGTATACTCCTATATTAGCAATTCAAGCTCTTTATACATGTTTTTTTTTATAAGTTTGACATCTACTGTTTCATGATATCTTACAGTACTGAAGTCAAATGCTCACATTGTATATGCATCGCTACGCTCACTTAGCGCCGGGCACCGTGCTCCTAATAAATTTCCGTCAGCATATTTTATTTATCGGAAAGTTCGTGCCGATGTTGAAGGAAAATTGAAATGCAGAAAATTTTAATTTAATAAATGTATACTAAAATTTAAATTTTAGTCGGCACGAACTTTCCGGACAACCCAATATAAAACGCAACCTGCAATATCTGATGCAGTCCTCTAGCATACATAAACTGTTCGCCGAGACTGACAATAGTATAATTATGCGTGCTTACCTCAATATACAACATCCTCTTTTGCAAGATCTTTTCAATTATTACCATTCTCCCTCCGCGAAGCAACTTCATCAAATACGCGCCCGTACTGAAAACAAAAGCGAAATAACTAAGATGTGATTGATTAACAGCATATCGAGCACGGTTGGTGCAATCTGATCGCTGCGTGCGACATAACATTTTATTTGTAATGTGCGGGATGACAAACGAGATAAGGCAAGTTAAAAGTTCATTCCTCTCAGTTCCTCTCGCCGCACGCGAGATATCTGACTTCCGAAATCGGAATTGCAGATAATTCATTGCGCTCGTTTCGTACTGCACTCGTCTGCACTCGACGCGAATCAAATATAATTAAATTCATCTTTCTCGTTTAAGCCACATTTCTTTCCGTTTCATGGAGGACTGAATACACGTGCAGTAAGACTACAAGAAAAAGGCAAGAAAAAAAAGTGTGATCGAGCAAACGATTCAGATTTTGTGTACATTTGATCGCTATCTGAATTATCTCTTGATCACTCGACGATCTCATCTACATCTGTCTACATCTACGACATTTCACGAATGCTTGGCGCTTGGCTCGATCAACCCGATGGCATGGCGGCGTGTTAAAAAACCGGTTGTTTTGTTGACGTTTTGTATGTAGCCGATACTACTCGGCAGCGAACTCGGCAGAATGATCAAGATTTCAGCGCTCAACGAGGAGTCAAGTGAGGAGAGCGAGGAGGAGGATTTACCCACGATCACGAAGGAGGCGCAGGTAGAGCAACGCATCTATTTACATTATCATATAACCTAAAAGAGACGTACAGATATGAATTTTTTCGACGCTTCTCTGCTGTTTCGTATCATTATCGATAACATTAATTTACAATGCATCCTTGCATTGATTATTCAGCCTGGATAACTAACGTTTGAAGAGCGCACAGAGATCCCTATTCAACACCAGGTGGGATACAACTTTTGTGTGTGTGTGTGTGTGTATATGTGTGTGTAACACAAAGTAATACTAATAATATTATATCAATATTATAATTTCCTACTGAACAACGTAACTGTAACGTACAACATGTGTTAGATTACATTTACATTATTGAGTGGGAATTAGAAATGTGATGTTACTATTACTTTGTATTTAGCAGATAATCATTCTCTAGTGAAATACACTTAAATTATCTACCACACCAGTACATTTTATTCAAGAGGTATTCTGGAAATGTTCTTCAGATAGCATCATGTCCAAAATCAACATAAAATATCATAAAGGTGTCTTGGAAACACATTGAAAACTAAGATTGAAGATTAAAAATTTAACTAAAATGACAAAGAAATTTTAGCTCCTTTTGTTTTGATTAAAACAAATTTCAATCTTTCAATCTTTAATACATACTGAGAATCATAAAGTTAGCGATGATAAAAGTATCAGATATTTAAATTGAAATTTGAAGGAATTCTAAATATTATATTAATATGCGTGTTAAAATATGAAATAATTTCTTCTAGGAACAAATAGCACTGACGGAATACAACAAAGCCTTGGAGCTGTTAAAAGAGAACAAACGTGAGGAAGCATTGGTTGTCTTCAAGGATCTCCTAGAGACTGAACTGTTGGATGGAGTGGAAAAACCTGAAATACCAGATGGCAGGTCCAGACCAATGTTGTCCTTGAAATATTCCTGCTTCAAGAACATTGGCGCCATTCAAGCGGTTTGTGAGAATTATGAGGAAGCTGTGGAGAATTATTGGGAGGCTGCAAACCTGGATGATTCCGATGTAACGTTGTGGCATAGGATCGGCATATTAGCTATGAAGATTTCCAACTTGGAATTAGCTTGCTCGGCATTCAAGCAAGGCCTAAAATGCAATATTAATCACTGGCCATGTTTGGACAATCTCATAACTGCCTTATATGCCGTTCCTGATTATATGAATTGTCTGTTATATATTTCGGTGGCATTGGAAAGAGATCCTAATTACGTGAAGGGTCTGGCTTTTCGTGACAAAATATTTAAAGACATTCCATGTATGGAAGAATGTTATAAACTGTATAATAGCGACTGGCAGATGGATCCACCTTTGTATACTGAATATGATCATGTATTGGCTGATAAATTATTAGCAGAGGCGAAGGAAGTTTCTAGAAAGTGGGTGGAAGTTTGCAAAGCAGAGTTTACACCAAAACCCTTACCAGAATTGATTTTAAGAACGCCCTTAACGAACTGCACATGGTTGGCTCTCGGAGAAAGTCTATTAGATATGCATAGATATATTACTGATAATAATTTGAATTTTGTTAGTAAAATTGTATTACCAATCCAAAAACCTGATGATAAAAATACAGCGAATAATGAAATAGAAATTGTAGAAAGTAGTGTAAGTATAATGGAAGTAGATCAAAATAACTTGATTCCGAATGGAGAGACCGATACCAAACCTATTAAAATTGAAACGGAAGATTGCGAGATATCGGACGACAATCAAGTTTTTAATACAGACACAGTAATGGAAATTGAAATCGAAGACGACAAAAAATCTTGCTCAAGCGATGTGCAAATAGTCGAAGAGGAAGATCCGTTGAGAATGTCTGACACAGATGGTTTACAAAGTGAAGAACAAACTGAAATAAAAAACATAGAATCGGAGGAACAAATGCATTCTGAAGCAGATGCAAATATTGACAAGTTAGAGAGCGACAAAGTCACAGACGATATTTATTGCATAGATAATGGAGTACCTAATGAGAAATGTAGTGATAAGGAAAGTGATAAATCAAGTGATAAAGCTTCTGAGAAAGGCACTGAGAAAGCAAACGATGCAATGTGTAAGGCAGATGATAAAACTCATTCCGAGAAAACTGATGGGAAGGAAGAAGGACAGAAGGTGAAGAAAAGACGCAGAAGTGCATTATGTTTTCTGCAACAATGGGCCTGGAGTTGCAGTAGCATGAGGCGATCCGCGAGAGTAAGAGGACCAAACAGAAGGGAAGCAGAGAGGGACGATGTTCAGTTAGAGGAAACACTTAGAAGATTATTTCCTAGTACTCTATTGTGTGTATATTAAATAATGACTTATATGTAATTAGTTTAAAAGTATAAAATATAATTTCCTTAATCTTTTTTTGTAGACCCGACACGGTAAGATTGACTAAAGATGACGCTACTAAAAATCTAGATGATTCCATGGACACTATGGATATGTATCAATTATTTGCGAATCGAGAGAATAATAAAAATGTGGAAACTCTTAAATGCTCGGAAAGTTCTAAATCGCCAAGTCCTGACACAAGGTGTTTGTTTATAATTAAACTTTTATCAATGTAATAATATTATTGTAATAATATTAATTATTAATCTGCGACTTTATATTTGTACAGTCAACCACAAAAATACTTTGGAACAGAAATTGAAACTGTCGATGTGGACGCATTTATAAATCAACATAGTAGTAAAAGCAATTTAATGATAATTATCACGAAATTTGCAGAATTTTTATGTACTAAATGGAATCGAGAATGGCCGAAAGGAATGTCAGACATTTATCTACAAGCATATGTCTTTATGAGGTAGGATTGCGTTCGGAAACATCACCTAGGTGTCCTTGTGTATTGTCCTTGTTTAATATTGGATGAACAACAAAACGATGGAGGTATTCAGGTGATGTTTCCGAAAGCAGCATAAGTATATAAGAATTTATTTTAATTTTTAATTTATTTTATTAAAAGTGAAAAATTTGAGTTAAAAATTTTTTTTTAGACAACATATTCCACATTTATCACCATTTGATGAAGATGCCAATGACAAAGTTCTGAAATTAGATACCGAAACGACATTATTATTTGGCGAACTTCATACAGACAGATGGCTAGATAATAAACCAGACACCATGCCAAGTCCAACGTAAGATTTCAATAATTTTTTCTTTATTATTGATAAAAATAATTTATATTTAT
>NW_017259331.1:1311486-1317596 GCF_001594045.1 Atta colombica | reverse complement strand
TAATCTATATGAAAATAGAGTTTTTCTGTGCACCCGAACAACCGATAGGCTCTGATGGGCTTTTTTATATTTTTCACTGATAGATTCTTTCAAGCATTTTATATATTTGTTTAAATCTATATGTTAAAGATATTATGACTTAATTCTGTATTATAGGGGTCAAAAATTAGGTGAGATTCAACATCTTTATGAGGAAAAGAAATATGCAGAATTGGCTTGCATATTGCAGGATACTTTTAAATTTGCTAAACAGAGACACAAACTGTTGGGAACTAATGAAATTATCGTCGACAGAGTTCGACAATTAAACATGTTACTTGATAGCTTGTGGCAACTTCAACAATATGAAGTAATAATATAAATAAGTATATATTATATGTATATATAATATAGATTTTTAATGATACCAATACTTTCAGGAATGTTATGTCTGGGCAGAGGCTTGTCTGAATGAATCGTGGCAAAATTACTTGAATTCGTCTGACGAAACTGAACAGAAGAAATGGACGAGTTCTGTTGTAACAGCACTTGAGAAATTAGAAGCTTGTACAATCGAAGCCAGTGTTTTTATTGGTAAGATCATAATCTTTATGGCATTCTTATAATATAACATTATTACTAATTATACGTTAATTTATACGTTAATATATTACGCTAATTTTATGATTTATTATAATTCTAGTAAAATATTTATCAGAATCTCGTTTATCGAGATTGGTACAAAATTTAGTTCACATCGTTTGCCATCAGTTGGATGTACCAGAAAGTGCTGTGGAAATGCCATTGGAGACTGTTCTACCTTGGATTTTGTTACATTACATTCTGCAATAGTAAGTTTTACCAAGAAATGTGATGATGTATATTATCATATGTATTGTATGAAATTAATTTGCTAATAGCAAAGAAGATAAGGAGAGGGCAAAAACAGAGTCTTATAAAAATAAATCGCACAGTTCTCATAATTCCGAATCGGATGATGAAGATGACGGCATTCCACCATCTATCATGATTTTATTCACTGCTCATGAATTTATCGGTAGACATTCGTGGTGTTGTTTCAATGAGGCGAAACTCTTATTTTTCATTATGAATCTTATCATACCGCATCTCGAAACTCCTCTGTATGTTTCTATCAAGAATAGGCTCACGAAATATTTGGAACAGATATTCTATTGCTTATACGGTCATCCAAATAGGGTGAACAAAGTGCGGCCAAAATATCTTCAGGATCACGGAGTACCGCAAATGGAATTAACCTGGGATGGGGCGCAGCTGTTGTTTGATTTTTATAAACCGAAACAATTGCCAAACTTTCAATCCCCCAGAGTTCTTTCTATCAGCATGGATACGGAGATACTGTTCAAGAGAATAATTAAATTAGTTCCTCAGGAAAACGATCCGAATCAAATAGTAGACGAAATGACGGCATATATAACCGGTGCGAAAGACAAGATGCCGAGTGTAATGAAACCTTTACCGCACTCGATATCCACCATTTACTACTTGTTGGGTGATTTTTATTTTAAAAACAGTAAGTGGGAACACGCATGCCGGTATTATCTATTAGACTTGTGTTTATATCCAAAGGGATTAAATTCATGGGCAGGTTTAGCTATGGCAACAGGTAGCATAATAGAGAATTGGTTGAACAGTTACAGACCTGTGTAAGTAGTATTTTCTAAATTTTATTTATGTGTTACATACCTTAGATGTAATATATGTCCTTGATTTTTTTAGAGGAAAGGATAAATTCCTCAATAAGGCAAAAATGGCACAGTCGAGTTATCAACATGCTATTGAACTAGCGCCTGGTCATTCTGTAATTTGGACAGAATATGGGAATTTTGTTTACATGGTTCATTCGTTTTGTTCGCGATTGCTCAAACAAGAGACCGATACGTTAAGTATGGAGAGATTTGAAATTTTGGAAACTAGAAAAGAAGAGATGCTGAAGATTGCAGATCAGTGTTTTGAATCTGCTAACAGGATATGTCAAACTATTGAAGAACCATCCATACAGCATGATGAAAGATGGCTTTATCAATACATGCTTGGTAAAGTCGCAGAGAAGAAAAATCAGGATCCTCCTGTATTCTTAGAACATTACACAAAGGTTAATTATTATATTCCTTACATATTATTTCTTATATATATTATTTATTATATATATATATTTTTTATATGTAATATTTGATACTGATTAATACCAATATCAAATTTTAGGCTAGTGAATTATTATATGATAATAACGCTCAATATCCACGTAGAATAAGCCACAAGAGTCCACAAAATCTGTCTATAGAAGCCCTAGAAGTTCATTATCGCATTCATGCGAGTATATTGAAATATTTGGAACAACATGAGGGAAAACCATTGAAAAAATCATTAGGTCAATTGTTTCATTGGCATCTTAAAAACTGCTCCGAAGGGCCCTTTATGACGTATCAACCTAAACTTAATGATAAGAAAAAAGAAGAGAACGATATTGAGAAAAGTATTACGAAAGAAGTAGACAATACAGCGGATGCGGATAAAAATGCAGTATGTCAACGCTCAAATAGTATTGAAGAGATAGAAATCATAGATAAGTCAAATAAAATCCCTGATATTAAGTCTACAGAATTAGGAAAGTCTGAAAGTCGTAAACGATATCCTGATGAACTATCACATGACAATACAAAAAGAATAAAGTTAAGTAGTATCTCACACTTACAATTAATGCAGGATGTTGTAGCCTTAATAGATGATTTAATTACCAAAGTTTGCGATATGGTGTCGCAAAAGGATAAAAGCGATGACATAATGATCATATCTAGTGATGAAAGTAATGAGACAAAATTGCAAAAAAAGAAATTAGAGAAGAGTGCCGATAAAATGAAATCACAGTCAAAAACCGAGGAGATCAAGAAAAGTTCAGTAAATATATTAACAGTTGATTCTGTACGAAGGACTGATGATGTACAGGATTTAATGGATGCTCTTATGAAACAGGCAATGGAAATTAGCCAAGAAACCCAGCAGTCTTCAGCAGATGATGAGGATACCAGAAGATTCGATGGCAAATGGTTACAAAATGAAGACTTACAATCTACTGTGAGTTCTTTATGTTTTTATATATTTTATTAATATATATATTTTAAACATTAATTAAGATATATGTGTGTGTGTGTGTGTGTGTGTGTGTGTGTGTGTGTGTGTGTGTGTGTGTATGTGTGTGTAATTAATTTTAATATACAGGAAAATAAAGACAAAATAGAAGAGAGGAGAAAAACACAAACCAATGCAAATGAAGAAATGACTTTAAGTAGAAGGGGTTCTCAAGAAAGTACCACAACAACACAAACCACAACTACGACTACGGAAACAAATAATTCGAGCTCTAGTAGTAGCGAGGAATCTAGCAGTAGCGATGATAGTTCTGACAGCGATAGCTCTAGCGATAGTGATAGCGAATCTGTCGACAGCGACCCAGACAAAAAGAAGAAAGATTCTAATAATATAGAAGATGGTAAAGAAGTATACTATTATTGTACTTTAATTATTATATAGAAATTAATTAATTTTTATAATTTGCGTTATATTTTATTAGTGTACAAAATTAATATAATTTGTATTTGACATTTATATTTTAAATTCTAGAGGAACAGATGCCAGAAGAAGAAGTAGCGACATTAATCGCGTATTGCTTAGCTGGTTTGGAACAGTGTATATTAAGATTCGCAGAACATCACAAGTCATTTTATAGACTTTCACACTTCTTCTTTAATAATAAAAAGGCAAAGGATATCGTAAAATGTAAAGAACTTTTATTAGGAACATATATTTGTCAATTCTATCCTGGACAAACTTTTCAAGGACTTTTTGCCGAGAAAAGAAGTACCAACTTTTTTAATGTAAGTATTTCTTATAATTGTATATGCATGATGTACAATACACTTAATATATGAAATATCATATACTATATACATAATATCGAATATTAATATAAGAATATCGAATATTAGAGAAATATTCAAAATAATAAATAAATATTTTAATTAATCTTACAATTTAAGTCAATATTTAATCTAAATAATTTAGAACAGTCCATAATCTTTTTAAAATTGAGGTAAAATTTTACAGACATGTCTATTTCGGTAGCGCGCACGCGCGTGTATGTATATATACATAATAATTAGATTTTATTTAATTCATATAATTTACTATATCCTTATACAATTTATCCGTATATTATTATACATACTATAAATAGATAAAAAAATTTTATCTATTTATAATATCAAGGAAATTATAAATCTACATATTATATAATTCTTTATTAATATTAAGATTTTTTTATTTATTTATTTTAATTATAGTTATTTATTTTGATGATTGTTTTTGCACGTTATGTTGTTCTGTACATGTAAAAATAACTACCAGAATGATTAACTTTGAATTTTATATCATTAATAAGAAAATTAAAATATTAAGATAATTTATAAAAATCAAATATTTGCAAAATATTATATCATTTACCGATAGATCACTAAATTAATTTAGAAAGATATTGTGATACTAAACTTTTAAATGCTTCTTTATCAAAAGATTTTACCACTCTTGCATTATGTATATAGTTATTAGAATTTATGACAACTGAACCTCTTGCATCACCAATAAGTACTGGCTTTAAATTAACTTCAGAATATTGTGTTATTATCTCCGGTTGTAATGCAATTGCCATAGTGATACCATCTGCTGGTGTCCACGTGTTATTATTTTTTTCTATAGCCTTTTTATTAGCTTGTTTCAAAAAACTTCTAATAGGTTCATCCAAATTATTCATAAGACTTATATACTCCTCCTATTTGAATGAAATTCCATTATTTAAATATCAATGTAACACTGAAGTGTTTATATATATTGTACTTATAAATATTATGATATATTACTTGTGAAAAGATATGAGAATATACTGTGTCTATAGGAACTATAATATTAGGTTTATCGACATTATTTAACGCTATCCAATCACTTTCTGGATCTTGTTGAAAATTAAATTCAATCTCATTAGTTTTGAGACTTGCTCCCATTATAATATGTTGCTTTGTTAAACTTAGGAAATTAGGTTCTAATGCAATTGCCATAGCAATTGTTGTTAGAGGTCCAAGAGTGATTATAGTTATTTGATCTAAAAAATAGAGAGAACAAATTAGATATGTATATATCAAATTAATAGAGATTTCATAAAGAGAGTATTGTGTATAATTTTTTTTAAATAAAAATAATTAACCTGGATATTTTTTCACTAAGTCTACATACGCTACAGAAGCATGTTTCGATCTGTCGATTTTTGCAGTTATTTCTTGGGTAAAATTAAAATCTCCAAATCCATCATCGCCAAAGAAATTGTCAAATACATATTTATTTATTAATGGTTTTTTGGCACCAACGTATACGAGTTTCTATCAAGTTTTAATTATTGTTTTATATATATATATATATAGGTTTCAGAAATAGTTGGCCAAACTCTAAGAGCATATTCTACTCATTGTAAGGATGATAAAAAATGTAAACATGGGTTCGAAAACACTTCCTTTCTAAGTTATAAACATTTTTTTATTTTATCTGTATCTATTTTTTTATTTGTATCTATATTTTCATTATTGGAAATTACTGGAAATGATTTCCTTTCGCATCAACGTCGCATGGGTTGTCGAAGACGTTCAAAAATTCTCGAAGTATTTCGTATTTTTAGCCATTTTTACCCATTTTTGCTTGGCCTGCACGTTCTCCCGATTTGATCCTTTGGATTTTTATTTATGGGAACATCTTAAAACATGTATGATACTTTTGTTGTTATTATGGAAGTACTCTGGAATCGTATTATCGCTGCGTGAAAAGATACGAAATACTCCGAAAATTTTTGAACGTCTTCGACAATTCATGCGACGTCGATGCGAACATGCTATCGATGCGGAAGGAATAATTTTCAACAATTTCTGCAATAAAAATAGATATAAGTATAAAATAAAATATAGGTATAAGTACAAAATAAAAAAATGTTTATAACTTGGAAATAAAGGGTTGCCGAATCCATGTTTATGTGACTTTTTTTTATCCTTACAATG
>NW_017259331.1:1310561-1311386 GCF_001594045.1 Atta colombica | reverse complement strand
TAGATATTATACATAATCTTTAAATATTGTAAAAAAGTTTGAATATATATATTAGAAATATTTTATCGTTAAATGCTTACATTTTTGTCAGCAACTGTTAAGATTTTTAACATGTTCATTGATGCATTTTCTAAATATGTATTACCATACGAAACACCTATGGCTAGAATTTCGATATCATGAGTTTTAGCCTCGTACATGAGAGCCAACATTAATGCTACAGCGTCATCTCCTCCGGGATCTGCATCTATCAGAATTTTACGTGGAGCTTTTCGACTATTTTTTATAAAAAAATACTTTTATTACTTCACAAATATTTCGATATTATTTTATTATATCAAAATTATATTTTGCATTTAAATACTTCGACTATTTAAATTTATAAAATGGTAAGATAGAAAACTTTTCTCACATTCATTATTTTTGTCCGCGTGAATAAATAAAGATTAATATATAACAATCAATTGAATAAATTAATATATTAAAAAAGGGTTAAGCTGGATATAAAATGTTAATATTTAGTAATATTTATTATATGATATTTTAACTAATATTTTGACCCAACAACTAGGTCATTTTCAATGTTCTAAAATCTAAACGATCTAACGAAATTTTGTAAAAGTACATGCTACTTAAAAACTGAATTTAATTGTCTTCTTACAAAATATTAAAGTGATCAAAATAATATATAAATCTTGTTATTTTCTCTTCAAACATATTACAGAAATATTTAGTCGGTATAATATACGTTCTTCAAATCGCAGTTCCAAAAACATAATTATCATTATTGTCGATACGTTAACACAATTATACTTTTGGACTTGC
>NW_017259331.1:1304310-1310461 GCF_001594045.1 Atta colombica | reverse complement strand
ATTTAATTATTATAAATATATAGAAATTAAGTGGCTATTAATTAAAAATTATTCAAATTAAAAGGCATACTCCACAAACGTAGGATCTTGCGAATTTATATTTTATTCTTAACAAATATAGGTAATAAATATTTCGGTCTCGATCAGATCTTTTTCAGTATACGTAACATGTACATATAACATAAAAGTGACTGTCAATTTTAATAGAATTAACTTTGGAATATTCATTCTCGGTTCACGATTTGATCATCTTGAATAATAGAATATCCAGGACGCAGAATCTCAAAATTTTGCGTCTAATACGAATTGAGGATCTTTCATATTTTATAGAACAACAAGTGAAGAGCAAAGAATTTGACATGGAAGTAACAAAGAAAATTATCTCGCCGAAAAAATTTATCATTACTAACAAATGTTTTGCGACTAACAAATTTTATGTAACATTGAAAATTTGACTTGCATTTAACCAATTTTATGTATGACTGCGCGACTTTATTGTGTAGATAATTATTTTGATTTTTTATTTTTGATTATTGATTATATTATGTATACTAAAGAAGACCTGATCAAGTCCGAAACGTTTATTACCTATATTTGTTAAGAATAAAATATAAGTTCGCGACAAAGATTCTTTGTGGTGTATGCCCTCTAATAATGCCCTCTAATTTGAATAATATAATATATAAAATTTAATTATTACCTGATGACAAAATAAAGTAGATATAGCATTAATAAAATTCCGCAGATATTAATTATAGTCATTTTTCTTAATTATTTAATGAGGCCTGTAATTATAATATATAAAATTAATATGTTACAAAGCTATTGGAACAGTTTTTTTAAATATCATTGATATGATAGTACATAATATTTGTTTTACAGGGGGTGTGGCACATTCCGGTTAATGAAATTGACAGACCTGGAAGCTTTGCTTCACATATGTCGAAATGTGTGACGTTACTCATGCAAGTATTAAAAGAGAGTAACGACAGTAAAATGTTAATGCAATTGTGCATACAGCTTGGAAAAATTCCAGATTCAGACAAGTAAAATTAATTAAGAATATTTATAAAGTAAAACTTAAACATCATCATTCATTCTTCTGTTAATAATATTACAGCAAGACAAAAATCGTGCGATAAGAGAAAATGAACAATATAAATAATACATAACTTTTTTTATATAATTTTAATACAATCTTTTTCTGCATCTAGGAAATACTTGCGTGATTCTGAGAGAGAACAATTATCCCGACAAGCTTTGACACTTTGTCAACAGTCGCTCAGAAGCAGAGTTCAGACAATGGGCTCGACAAGTACAATCGACAGTGTACACCACATTAGAACAGACGCTAGAACACAAGTATTACTTGATGTATACGAAACATATCAACTTGTCCAGAAACATTTTCAAGGCAAAGAGTCAACTATACAAATGTTTGCAACATTGTTAACAGATACGTATAAAATGTATATAGGAAATAAAGTAAGTAAATCTTATAGAAAAATATTTACTATATTTGTACCAATATTCACAGACGAAATTTATGTTTTCTATACGAATACTTTGCACATAGCATAAAACATAAGCTTATATACCTTCTTATCTCTTATCTTTTAATTTCTTTTTCATTTTTTTTGTCATACACTTGCGCAACTATTATAATTCATCATTAACATGCAATTGTTAATATTCAATTATAAACATTAGTGAAATAAAACACGTTTATTAAAGATAATATTATTATTATAGAAAGCTATATATGAAGGTTATATATGAATATTTACGTTGTAAGAAAAACCCTCTTTTTAAGGAGCTAACTAATGAATTATTAAATATATAAATTATCATTTTTTATCTGTATTGCAGTATTCATACGATATTATAGAATATTACTTTACATTGGAAGATATCTTTTTCAGTTTTAAATACCATTTGTTATAAACTATCATTTCTTATTGTATTTATAATAATTACTGGATAAAAATCATGACATTTCAAAAATTGCGCTGTATATTGCTTTCTAGAACTTGGAAGGAAATGTTTTGGAGATTGCTATTAAGTGTTGTCAACGTCAGATACAAGCAAACAAACTCGCATCTATTAATAATAGTAATAGTTCTCACGTGCCACCACAAGTTGCCTCTACTATTTCGGTAAATAAATCATCTTATTATCTCAAGTCTTCAGTTCTCAATATATAATTTAATTATTACCAAATTAATATTTTCAAATTAATGTCTCGTTGCAGGCACCCACACCACAAGTGCCGGTGAATTCAACGTCCCCGCAAACATTGCAGAATCGCAAACCGCACAGAAATTTGACATCTACCGGACGTCCGAGAGGACGTCCACCAAATGTTAATAAATACTTGCAACATGCTCTGCAACAAAGTGGCAACATGATGAATCAGTTCAGTTCCAAGAGTAACTTTGCGAATTACATGAGTGCATCCGGACCAAATCGTTCTCTGATAAATCCTTATTTCATGAATCCGTTAGTTGACGCAAACATGTTATCGGCTTTACTAGCTAGCGGACTAAACAGCAATATGATGGATCCTCTAACGGCTATGACCTATTTAAATCAAGTAGGAAGTTATCAAGATATCCTCAGGCAATATCAAAATAACTTATCGTCATTGACCAATCTTGCTAGCGGTTTAAATAATCCTGGTTTAAATAACCCTACCACTATAACCAGCATGAGCAATGTTTCGACAATGAGTACATCCAGTTCTAATATCAATACTTCAAGTAACATTGCCAATTTAAATAGTCTAAAAGGTTCCTTAGATCCTATGACAGCATCAGTGCAACAATTACTGAGTTTAAGTAATTCTACAGCATCAACTTCGCGACCGGCACCCATGTACCATCAAGCGACGGCCAAGACTAGCACAACTATGTCACTAACGAAAGATCGACCTAATATATCTATAACACCAGTTAGCACTTCGATGAGCCAGCAGCCTCATCACAAAACGTCGAAGCCGCCCAGCAAACAACCAAGCTCACAAACTGAGCCAGTGTTACCCGTCCACATTCCTAAATCGCTTCAGATATCGCCAACGAAACCGGTATTACACTCGTCGAATACGACGGCGCAAGTATCCTTGCTCAAACCATCCATTATTCAACAGGTGAAGAGCAGTCCACCTAAACAGATGACCGCGCCGCAGATACGAGTCTCAAAATCCTTGACTGAGCCGCAACCTGCGCACAATCCATCGTTGTCGCATTCGCCTTTGAAGAATAGCGGTAGTACCGTAACTACGAATCCGACCGCAACCATGTCACACGTCTCCCACACTTCCATGGGTGCGCCCGTGATCATGAAACAACAGCAAGCATTACCCATGAATTTACCGAATGTATCACGTTCTGGTACGTCATTACAGCATAAATTATTGTCGAAAAAGAACTCGCGACCTTACTCAACGCAAACGAACGTTCAGAATCATCCTGTGAGGAAAGCAAAGACAGCTAAAACGGCGGCGATGTCAATGCCGATGTCTAGCAATTTTCCAAACCTGTTAAATGCAATGCCATCAGCAAGTTCCGTCACGATGCCGCAACCGCCTTTTATACCTCCAGAATTAAGCGGTATTTCGGTGAGTGCCATTGGTTCACAATCTGTTGGTATTAAGACCGCGGCTGCAGCTGCGGCCGCTAAGTATCATAGCTACAAGAAATCTATCAGCAAGCCGAAATCAACTATAACACCAGCGATAGAGGTGCCAAGCTCGTTACCGGCTTCATTTTCTTCCGGCAGTTCAGTCGAGGCACTCTCGATGCTATCACAATTACAACAGCACTCTCACCTGGAAATAATACCGCAACAGAAGGCGCCGTTGAAGTCAAACATTGATTATAAAACTCTTTCATCTTCCGTAAATGTGGTGCCATCGAAAGTCCCAGAGACCTTAAGATCGTCGACAACTGCCGACTGTATATCTATGTATGATCTACCTAGAGGAAAAACTACTAACGTTTCAAACAAAAAGACACAAGATAAGCTCCTTACTGATAACGTCGAAATTATAACATTAGACGATTAAGAATCGCTCAAATAAGTCACGAACGTTTGTTGCGATTATTTTGCGTAATAACTTTTCAAGGACTACTTGCAGTTATCTGCTCGATAATGTTAATTCCTTGCAATGGAATGACAAACTATATTCGCGCAATAGCGATATTGTTTTAGCGGAAAATTTTACAAAGTTATTTTAGCTTAGGTACGGGAAAATAATTTCGGAAAATTTTTCGTTAACTGAGTTATGTGTTTTATATGCATTTCGTATAAACTCGACTTCTAATTATTAAATTATATAAAAATGCATAAACCAAATATATGTAAAGTTTAACGAATTCCAATATCATGAATTGATTAAGTGAGGCTGATTTACGTAATATTTATGAAATTTATTTTTCTTTAAAATTTTTATATATTAGCAAGAAATTATAATTATTTGCGACATGTACATTGTCTTTTGTATATATAAGTATTATATTATTATGTTTCTTCATTGTAAAACTTTTTGGTTCCAATATGAATGAAAGATTATTCTGTAACGCTTTAATTAGTCATATTTAATTATACTTAATTATACTTAATTTTTTATTAGAAAATAGTGTATAAATATTGTAAGACACATAAATTTATATATTAAAGTCGATCATTCTTTTTTATAATTTTTTCGTATAACTCTGACTAATTTTTCATTACTTGAGAATCAATCACATAACTTTTTTCTTGAAAAGGCGGAAACGTGAAAAATGAAAATTTTTTATGTGTATGTGTATGTAGACACATATATAAAAATTTTCACTTTTCATATTTTCGCTCTAGAGAAAATATGAATTTATACAATCGATATTCTGGTTAAGGGCCTTAGCAAAAAGATGATCCTAACCAGATGATCGTAACTGATTGTCAATTACAGTCATTTTTATGCTTAGATCCTATTCATTTCGATTTAGACTTAACCTCATTAAACTTAATGATAGTGTAAAAATTATATTTTTCTTGCTATAATCATTAAACTAATGATTTTGTAATAGCAACTTTAAAAGTTATTCACAAAACAATTAAGATAGATGACAAAATATAATTTTTACATTATCATCAGGTTAAGGTTAACCATAAATTAATGAAAAACTGGACCTTAGAGGAATATACAATGAAACTTCAGTCTATATACTTTGTAATATTATTAATCATAAGATATTAAATTTAAAGGTAAATAACTCAAACTTTATATTATTTAATTATGAAGTTTCAATTATATGTACCTCTCACTGATTAAAAATATTAATTTATATTATTATATTCACCGACAAACGCATTGCTTTTTCACTAATTCTACAAACGCATTGCTTTTTCACTAATTCTAAAGCATTTTTGCATAAGGAAATATTATTTTTCTACCGTATGTTTGATAATGATACTTTTTTCTACATGTACAATAATCTTATGTAATTAACTTCAGTAAACTTGAACGTTTTATAAATATAATTTGTGTGTGTATAACTTACCTCTGATATTAAGAGGATATTTAAAATTACCGTCTTATCTATTGTTCGTTGTTATCCGTTGCTATTTTCGTTTCAATGTTTGTAAATTTTTTTCTTTTTTATATACCTGTTTTATATACCTGAAAAAAAATATGTGACGATAAGGTAATAAGATTCCTTGTGAAAACGCAACTGTATTTAAATATTTATTGTTTAATTTGTCTTATTTTATTAATGAAAAAATAATACTTTTCAGAGGCAATGTTTAAAATTTTTTATTTATTAGTATCAAATTTAAATATACATAAATTTTCATAAGTGCTTTTAAATAGCGATTTTTTGATTAACAACCTTTATAATTTTTATTTTTTAGTGCTTCGACTAATTTAAACATATTGTCTGGAACTCCACGCACTTCTAGGCCTTTTATCGCAAATACAGCACCGGCTTGAGAATCCAGGTTTTTATCTAAAGTAGTGTTCTTTATCTAAAGTATAACCAGCTGTGGTCACAAAGTACAAAGTATCTAGAAGCGGAACGTAGTACTTATTACGTTTTCAACTGGAAGCTCGACTTTACATAATACAGTTCCTGTCCTCGGTCTCACGCCAATTACCTAATCAATCATTTTC
>NW_017259331.1:1297214-1304210 GCF_001594045.1 Atta colombica | reverse complement strand
ATTGTCTTTTCGATAATCATTTTCAAGAAATAATAACTCATTTTTTTCCTTAATAAAAGTTACAATAAAAAATAAAATTTTATTATATGTATATATTATATTGAATTAGTGCAAAAGTTCGTGCCCGATTTATTATTTAAATTTCAAACAGCTGCTATTTTTGTTAAAAATAAAATAAAATTTAAATCTTACTCTATCTAAATGAGAGAATTTAAAAATATTTTTTTGTAATTAATTTTTTTGTAATAATGTGATAGTTTTATGAGCAATCAAAGTCAAAATATTCATTTTATTTAATTTGCAACAATTCGGTAACAAAAAATCATAGGAACATTTTTAAAAAGCGATTTTGTAAGGAAAACTTCAAGCTTTTACGATAGAGTCGAAAATTTTCTCAAATTTTTTTTTGGTCATGCTACAGATCTACAAAGTGAAGAAAATTTTTCATTTTTTTCAGCTCGTAGTTTTCTATATGTAAAAATTATAAAACTTATATAAACTCAAAAAATATAGTAACTATTCAAAAGTAGAGATTTCAAGCTTTAAATTTTTTTAAAATTTAAACTTTGTTTATTTTTAACAAAATTGCAGCTGTTTGAATAATAAATCGAGTATGAACTTTTGCTAATCCAATGTATGCATACATTGTATATATAAATTAGAGAACTCTATAATATTACAAACAATTTCATTTATTTTTAAATGTTGCTTTGTATACTTACTTGAGATCCAGCAAATAATGCTATCCAAATATTGCCATTTGTATCTATAGTCATTCCAACGGGTAATCCTTTCAAATTAGTCTCACTAAGATCAAATACAATCTTCTTGTTAGCTAAAAAACATAAAAACTATAAGCATATGCAATCCTTAAATTCTCTTCTTTATTTTTAAGCAGTATTGTAATTTTCAGTTATATATGATTCTTACTCTTTCTTACTCTTGAACATTTTATTATAATATAATTTTATAGAAAATCTAATATCTTACATGTCCCATTATTCGGATTGTAATCATATGCTACAATCTGAGTAAGTATATCAATATAATACATGAGACTATGTTGCCTATTCCATGCCAATCCGTTACTTATTGTAACGGATGATATTTTCTTCTCGAATTTTAGGTCATCATTAATGCGATATAACGATCCTTGTTTAGGGATTACTGCCATTTTCATATCATTCATAGCAACTTTATTACTCATAGTACCTGTGGAAAATATTAATCGTGTAAGTGAATAGATCTCATTTCTATTTAATCGTAACAGTTTACCGATCCACAATCTTCCAGTTGGATCCACTTTCCCATCATAGGTTCTTGTTAAAACCTGAGAGTCAAACGAAAATAATACTTTGACTGGTTCGATTTATTGCTGTTTTCGTCCCATGTAACGAGAACATCTTTTCCCGCACTTGCTACAAATTGGTCAGTCGTGCCAGCTACTGGTATAACAACTCCAATATTTCTCTGTTCTGAAAGAGCATTGTGAAACTTACAAATGTGCTATAAATTCATTGGAACATAGGAAAGCTTATAAAGAAGAAATAATAAATATATTTGCCTACATATGCACTATTCACAACACCTGTTGGATCTAGACTATGTATATATTGATCGTAAAAATTAACAAAATACAACTTTTGAGTACAATTGTCCCAATGAAGACCCTTAGAAAAGCCATAAATATCTGTTATCTTCTCAATTGTCAAATTCATACATTTACGCGCCTGCCTACAAACAGATTATTATAATATTCATAGCCGACAGATATTCCTAATGGAACATTAAATATAAGTAGCAATGCTTATATGCGAACAGAAAGGTAAAAAAGGAAACAAGCAAAATTATTTGTATTCTTACATAGAAATAAAAATTCATAATGTTCTCAAACAAATTTATTATTAAACAAATTTATATATATATATGTACGTTACTGTGTTCGTTCATGAAAAGTTTCTGCAAGAATTTTTTTAAATATTTTACGAAATATAAGTATCGCAGAAATTTTTGTAAAAAATATTTATAATACAATAAGAATGCATTATTCAATAATGATTATTTTTGACTATTGATAAATTTCGAAATATTGTATGATTCAGTCCATCTTTTATGATTAAAGTTAAACATCGTTTTAATTATGTGTTTCCAAATGGATTATAAGTACATATTTTTAATTTTAATTTTTTTGTAGAAATATTTTTATTCCTGTTAGACCAATATCTCGTTTAAAATAATTTAAAATAATTTAAATACTCGATATATTTCGTCATCAGCATTCTTAAAATGTTGCGTACCTCACATGTAACATAAATATACTGCAACACTATTTATTTTTACTATTGATAAAAATACTATTAATAAAAAAACCAAGCTTTACTATTTCTCATTATCTCGACAGAAGGAAATATTACTTAATACATGGATTAGAAAATTATGATTTCGTTTTTTTAACATAGGTGCGTGACACCTCGTCAATTTGTGAGTGTCTGTGAATATCTTTCACTTACCCGCCATGGATGAAGATGAAAATATACACTAAAGATACAAATTTACAAATTGCTCTTTTCATGACGTGTACAATACTAATATTGTCGTAAAGAAAATTGGAAAGAAATGAAATTTTTTAATTAGGGAATATATATGTATAAATATATGTATAAATATTCCAAGAAATAAATTTACAGGAGTAGATAATAAAATTCATTAAGTATGTTATTCTAATATTATTAATCATAATATTATTTATGAAATTTAGATAGAATAAAAAAAACATTACATTAATTATAATGTATAATTTCTATTATGCAAGTATGTAATTTATATTATACATGTACTTAATAATTATAATATTAAAAGTACAATTTAATTAATGTTATGCTCACAGATAAATAGAATGACATTATTTTTTTATTAATTCTACTAAGGCATTTCTGCCTTTCTGCCTAAGGAAACGTTATTTTTTTATCGTATGTATTTTATAATAATTACATTTTTTTATATGTACTGTACACAGATTTAATATAATTAGTTTCAGTAAACTTAAGCGTTTTCTAAAACAATTTGTACGTGTGCATGTGTTAAACTTTACATGCTTAAGTTTACTGAAATTTGCTATTAAAAAGATCACTCCGAATTAAAAATTACTAGCTCTTATTAACACAACTTTGTTTCACCATTTGTCAATAGTGTTTTCCCACAAGTTTATATGTAAACTTAAAAGTAGAATTTCAAGACGATAAGATAATAATAGTCCCTTCTAATAATGCAATTATACCAAAGTATTCGTTACGCAATTTCTTATTGCACACGTAGTATGCTCGGAAAAAAATGTGTGGTTTAAATCGATTTTATTTTTTCCTCCCTAATTATATAGATTCTTAATGATAATGAACAGTTTATACGAGAAAATTCGTGTAAATATATTAAATTAATTTAATAATTTATTTAAATTAATTTAGGTCTTAATTTAGGTAATTTTTTATTTGTACATACAGTTATTGCTCAATACTTTAAATTAGTACAGTCAACGTGAGAGATCATTGTATTCGCTTATTAATATATTGTATATTGAGGCGTGCGATGACATATTTCAAACTGTTGTATGTTCAGTAAGCTCAGGAGGTTCTTCAGATGCTTTGAAACGTTCTTTGATTGGCCAATTAAATAATAATAATAAAAATATTTCTTCTGATTAATTAATCAAATGCTTCAGAACATTTGTAGCGAGACTTTGACCGCACTCTCTGTTATTATAGGATTTTTAGTATTTCTTCGCAATGATTGCAACAATTTTAAATTTTTGAAGGACGGCGCGGACGCTTTGTATTGTTCGAGACTCGGAGCTAATAAGACTGATTCAACGTTTTTCTATCTTGTATATAGGCAAACATTTCAAGTTTTCCAATTTATAACGGTGGATTAAGAATGTATCGTGAAACAATATCGTGACAATATCGTGAAATTGTTATTGTGATTACGGTTGTTAAGCCAATTCTCTCTCTCTTTCACTTACAAGACACCGATTTTCTATCAACAAATCTATATAAAATGTATATAGCGTGTGTGATATATAATGAGTTACTGGAACCATTCGATGATATTTTCCCCGTGTGGACATGTATACCACGAAATGTGTTTGTACAGTGGTTCGAGGAGTAATTTGGATAGTGCGCCAAAAATTTTTGCATGCTCTTGTAGTTCTTCTTTTGCCTATTATTCAAAGAAACTTTCATATAATTCCTGAAAGGTTTTATATTATTTACACATTGAAAGTGTTTAACTTCATCTATAGAATTGTTTCAGATCAAAGACCTATCCACAATGTCGAGCAAGGACAACTAATCAGATAATACACAAACTTCTGCAGTTCAATTTCTCAAAAAATCAAAAAATGATAATGTGATTACGGAGATTGATGATGACTCTGCTTTTCAATCTTATAAGAGATCTGTTTTCTTTTTCTTTTTCTTTTTTTTTTTTCAAAAAATGTTTCAACTAGTATACTGGTGCAATAAGTTGAAATAAAAGGAATAATTTATTTCATTCTAACTTATTGCATTAGTGAAATCAGTCTAGAACATTGATAATATTGGATAATATGGATAATATTGTTCAAAAAGTCATTGCGTTTTTTTCATTTGATTTTCAGGTGTGTTTATTTAATATATGTAATGAACATTAATCAATGATATATTGGCCGTTTTGTTCGATGATCTTCTGCCATCTCCCGGGCAACTTCATACAATAATATCACGTTCATAAAATTTCCCATCCTTCTCTGCGAGAAACTTGTCTAGGTGTTGTTTGATGAGGTCTTCAGAAGCAAACGTTTTACTATTCAAGGAGTTTTGCAAGAAGCGAAAGAGATGGAAGTCTGATGATACAAGGGTCTGGGCTATACGATGGATATGGTAACACATTCCAACCAATAATTGCAACAGTTTTTGCCGAATGACCAAACTTGTATGTGATCTCGCATTGTCGTGGTGAAATACTACACCCTTACGATTGATTAGCTCGGGACATTTCTGTGCGATGGCATCACTTAATTTCTGCAGCTGCTCACAGTAGACATCGGAATTAATCGTTTTGTTCTTTGGAAGTAGCATAGAAGACTCCCTTCCAATCCCACCACATTGACAGCATTACCTTCTTTTGGTGGATCTCCGCCTTTGCTTGCTTTTCCGATGCTTCATCTCGCCTACTCCAACTTCTTTTTCGGCTGATATTATTGTAAACAATCCATTTTTCGCCGCCCATGATCATACGCTTCAAAAATGGATCGTTTTCTTCGCGTTTGATGAATTGATCGCAGACGCTCATATTCGTCTGATGAATTTCTTTCAACTCATGCGGTACCCAAACATCGAGCTTCTTTACAAAGCCTAGCGATTTCAAATGGTCATGAACACTTCCAACGGACACTTTTAGAGCGGTAGCAAGCTCCCGAATTGTTGAATGCTTATTTGCTTGCACCAATGCTTTCATTTCATCAATCTTGGAAGGCTTACCGGAGCGATGAACGTCTTTGACTGAAAAATCATCATCACGGAATCGGGCGAATCAGTTCTGGCACTGGCGTTTTTGAAGACATTTCTGCCGTAAACTCGACGCAACTTTTTCCTTGCTTCAATTGCTTTCTTCTCTTTTTTGAAGTAATAAAACAGAATGTGACGAATATGCTCTTCAAAATTCTCCATGTTCGAACCACAATTGCAAGCACAAAATTTGACCGAATCGCGTCAACTTTTTTTTTGGTTTTTAGGTTGAGTGTCAACAACAAAACGCGCGTAAACATTTGACATTCACGCTCGCATACAAATAAACGTGGACCATCTATTGGAAAAAACGCAATAACTTTTTGAACAATAATACTTTTAAGACTTTCACGGATGTAAGGCTTGCACAATTTAGAACAGTCTTTAAAAAGATTGCAGACTTAAAGCTGAAAGCTTACCGACAATTTTGATAATCTTACAGATATCTACGAAATAATGATGAAAACATTAGATGATTTAATACAGGAAATTTTAAAGATTGAAAGTGAAATATATGTCAGCTGGCATGAAGGATTCTTGCAAACAATTGCATTCAACTCTGCATAATTGTGAGGAAAAAATTGCAGCTTTGAAAACAATACTATAACATATAAGAAGGCAGCAAATATATTTATTATAATATTTGTTTTAGAGAAATATACGTGCAATTGTTCATATTTAACTCTGTAATTAAATTTTAATCTTATAGTGTATAGACTTATAATTTTTTTATGTATATTAAAATTTTACAAAACGATTATAGATCTACAAATCTACATCTATCAATTTAAAAATGTAAACAAGTTATGATTCAACAATTTACTATATTAAAAAGGTATTCTATATTTACAAATCGAAATTTAATTAATCATGTCAAGTGTCGGTTTTTTCAACCTAATCAAATGAATTTAAAAAATTATTTTCAGGAGTAGTATTTAATTTTTATTCAATACTATAAAATTTAGAAATTACGTACGTTTTCACAAGAAGTATTAAGATATCTATTTCTTGATATTTCTTACAAAATTCCTATTCTTTTAATCTATCATCATAAATGAATTTGCAAGAACTCCACGAACTTCTAAACCTTTCACCGCGAATACAGCACCAGCGTAAGGAGTTGCTTGTCGTTGTTCTGCACTTATATTGAAACCAGATGTGGTCACATACAAGGTATCTAGAAGCGGACCACCGAATGCGACACTGGTTACGTTTTCAGCTGGAAGCTCAACTTTGTATAATACTTTTTCTGTTTTCGGATCTACACAAATAACCTAGAATAGATAAATTTTTCATAGATTACAAGAATTCTAATAATATTTTAATAAATTCAATTACTATAATAAAATTATATATATATGTATATATACACACACACACACATATATATATATAAATATATATAATTATTTAATGTTAACATTATACATTATTGCTATGAAATCGAATATCTAAT
>NW_017259331.1:1283031-1297114 GCF_001594045.1 Atta colombica | reverse complement strand
ATACATATCATTAAATTACTATAATAAAATTTAATTATATATTGTTACATTAGATAATTCTATAATTTTATAAATAATAATTCATTTATTTTTAAATGATATTTTGTATACTTACTTGAGATCCACCAAATAATGCTATCCAAAGATTGCCATCTGTATCTATAGTCATTCCATCAGGTAATCCTTTCAAATCAGTCTTATTGAGATCGAATACAATCCTCTTATTAGCTAAAACATAAACATACATAAATAAATAATAAAATTATATTATTAAATTTTATGCTTTATGGTGTAATTTTCAGTTACATATGATATATACTTTTGCACATTTGGTTATAACATAATTTTAAATGAAAAATCTAATAAAATCTTACATATTGTCCCATTATTCGGATTGTAATCATACGCTGCAATCTGACGAGTAGGTGAATCAATATAATACAAAGTGTCGTCTTCAATATTCCATGCCAATCCATTACTTATTGTAACAGGCGATATTTCCTTTTTTGGCTCAAGATCATCATCAACGCGATATAATGTTCCTAAATTGGGAGCTATCTCTCCATTGACTTCGTTACCCATAGTACCTATGAAAAATATATATTAGGCATAAGTGAACAAATCGCATTTCTATTATTTATGATATTTTTAGTTTACCGAGCCAAAATCTTCCAGCAGAATCCACTTTTCCATCATTAATTCTCGTTTGAGCCTCAGGAGAATCGACCGAACACAACACTTTGACTGGTACCTTAGATTTATTGCTGTCTCCATCCCATGTAACAAGAATAACATCTTTTCCTGAACCTACTATAAGTTGATCAACGCTGTCATCCACAGGTACAGCAACTCCTACAGTCCCATGATCTGAAAAAGCATTGTGGAATTTATTAATTCTAAAATAAATACTATAAATGAAACATAAAAAAGCTTATAAAGAAACATGAATATAACCAAGGAGGATGTCGTGGCCTCCTAAATTTTAAAGAATAAAAATAATTAAATCGTTTAAATAGATTATATATTTAATGCTTATTCACAAGAAATTACTTTCAGAAAAGAAGGAATTAGAGATGAAAATTACAGAAAGATTTTCTGAGACTATAATGTAATATATTTAAATTTTTTTAGTTTGAAGATCAATTCACAATTTTAAGAGAAAAATTAAGTAAATCAAATGTGTGATTTTGTGATTTTTGTTTATTAATAATTAATTAAAAATAATGTAAAACAAAACAAGTCTAATAATTCTTTTCATATTCAACTATTCCTCTTCATTATGTTTAAAAGTCACTCTAATTTGATCTCTCCCTAATAAAGAAGAAATATATAGTCTACCTATGTATGAGCTGGTCACAACACCTGTTGCGGGATCTAACCTGCGTATATACTGATTGTATATGTCAACAAAATACAATTTTTGAGTACGATGATCCCAATGAGGGCCTTCGGAAAGGCCGTAAGTATCTGTCACTTTTTCAACTTTTACATTTTTACGCGCCTGCCTGCAAATAGATTACGATATTCGTATTATAAAGATAATTTTAGATTTAAAGGAGAAGAAAAAGAAGATTATAAAGGAGCGTAATTAAACGGACGGAATAGACGGACTTCTACTTTTTCATGTGGAGTGCACTCTTTGCACTCTTCCATACTTGTAAACACCAGTGTGCACTTTTCCGCAATTTCGCATTTCTTACATTTTACAAAAAAAAAGAGAACTGTAGAAGGAGCAAAGGAGATGGATGTATCATGATATATCAAACAAATATAACAGGCCAATTTACGTCGTCATTGCTTGAAGTCTGAAGAATATAAGTATGTATTGAGACTAGTGTTGCAAGCTGAACAGTTGAAAGTTCGATTGTTGGCGATGCGATGGATCGTCGCAGATGAATTGAATGGAACTGAAGCAAACGACAAGTGGTCAAAGGGAAATAAGCTAAAGTGAAGCGGATGGTTAAACTTGAGCGGGGACGGCTAATTACATCGATTACTTTAAATAACCAGTCGTCCCTGATATTGAACGATAAAATACGGCGACGGCTATTTAATTAATGTGATGTGTTGAACTGTATACCGATAAAATTGTTTGTTTGATTCCAACAGCCAACAGGTTATCATAATGTAACGCGTGGAGTTATTAAAATATAACACGCGTTACATTACAAGGTCTCTTGACTTCGATTTGTTTGTGAAGCAGCATCATTTTCAAGCAGAACAATAAGTCACAATATTGTCAAAATAAATAAAAAGCGTTATGAATTGTAAATGTTTGAAAAGTGACTTTTTATTATTATTTTGGAATCATTGATGACTTGTATTTAAATTAATTGGTAGAATGATTCATAATAAAATTTCTAATTGTATTAATTGTTATTTCTAACTTTCTTCTACGTTTAGATAATAAGAATTTAATAATTCTTGTCTAATTTTAATTTTTTATAAACAAGATACCGCAGACTTGATAATTAAGTTTATGATCAGGTTAATTAAAATTTCACCCTTAAATATTGATTTAAGAAAAGTAGTTTTAGATTGTGAACACATATGCATCGTAAGTTTCGCATAGAAACTTTGGTGTTTCCATGGGTTCTCGATGAACTTTGAAATTTAAAACGGAAAGTATGTCGTGTATTTATAGAATGATGTTTATTATAATGACATTATAATGACATCAGTGTTATAAACAACTCGAGATATTCTAGTGTAAGCAAATTGTCGTGCTAATATTATCATAACTGTTTAATTATAGGTATGTATGTTTCAAAAATGAAATGTATGTTGAAAAGATTATGGAAATGTTATATAAAACTTGTATCTATCACGTTCAAGATTATGCAACATTCGTTTGTTTTTCTTCACTTTATGGAGAAGTGTTTATTTAATGATAATAATTAAAAAATATTCCATGTAAGAGATAAAATAAAATCTTGTTTACAATTATGAATAATATTGATTAAAAATAATATTGATTAAAAATCTTGTTTACAATTATGAATAATATTGATTAAAAATAACTAGCAATTCAATGCGAATATCACAAATATTCGGAATTTAGAGATAGACATTATCTCTAAAATAAATATTTTAGCCTATCTCTAAAATAGATTTGTGTCTATTTAGATTATCTTTGTACTTAATGTAGATTATCTTTAATCTCATCCAACAAACGAGAATGAAATGGATTGAAATGGATTCAGATTTTCAGAAATATTGATTCATGAATGTTAAAATAAATGTTTTTCAATCCTAAATGCATTTTTATTCATTTATAGGAATTGCATGGAGCATATCTCTATGCCTTTCAATCTAAAAATAATATTAACTTTTTCTGTGCACACAACATATTGTGAATACACATGCATCGTAAATTTTGCATAGAAACTTTGGATGAACATTGAAATTTAAAACGGAAAATATGTCGTGTATTTATAAAATGACGTTTATTATAATAATATCAGTGCGCTATAAATAAGTTAAGATATTCTAATATAACACAAATGTCGCGCTTTGATGCGCTAATATTGTCATAACTGTAGTTTAATTATAGGCCTATGTATGTTCCAAAGATGGAAATGTACACTGTTCAATTCAAAATTTTGAATAGGAAATTAAATCCAAAAAAAAGTATTCGCTATTTAAAATACGCATTTGGATAGAAAAAAATTTCAATCCATTTTAATCCATTCTCGTTTGCTGGGAATAGAAGACTTAGTCGACAAATTTTCATAAATAGAATTAGATATAAATAGCAATGCTTATATGGACAGACAGGTAGAAAAGGAAATGTACAATTTCTATTCTTACCATAAAAATAAAAATCCTTAATGCTCTCTCTCTCTCTCTCTCTCTCTCTCTCTCTCTCTCTCTCTCTCTCTCATACAAATTCATGTATACATTTCTGTATTCATGCGGAAAGTTTCCATAAGAAATTTATTTAATACAGAATTTTTTGTGAAACAAGTATATCGGGTAATTATTGAAAAAAAAAATTTATAATTTAATAAGAATATATTTTTTAATAATAATTATTACTGTTGATTGAAATTTTGAAATATTGAATGATTCAATTTAATGACCTTTTTGATTAAAATTTTTTGATTAAAATTCATCAGTTTTTTTTTTAATTTATTTCTAGAAAGATAGATGGTTATATATATTTTAACTTTCATTTTTTGTGAAAATATTTTTATCTTAGACTAACATCTCGAGTAAACTGAATAGTTTAAATACTCGACACAATTCAACAGCACTCTGGATGTTGCTTCACCACATATATAAATTATGTTATGTACTATATTATTGTGTATTATTTTTGGTATTTAATGGAAAAACCAAGCGATAAAAATCTAGCTTTCGTTTCTCATTCTCTCGATAGAAGGAAATGTTACTTAATATACGCATTAATATTACGACTTCCGTTTATTAATGTAGGTTTATGACATCTCGTCAATTTGTTGATGCATGTCCTTTCACTTACCCGCCGTGAACGAGGGCGACGAGAATGCACACCAGGGACACATATTTACAAATTGCTCTTCTCATAACGTGGTTTATAATGTCGTAGTACTCGATTGGAAAGGATTGACTCTTTCAGGGTAGGCTGAAAAGAACGAATAAAATCGGAACGCACGTCGACTTACTTCTTATATGAGCGCTCCTACCTTCACAGTTTGGTCGAAACCTGTGGAATTTTTCCACGAACGATAAATATCAGATTGTTAGATAATGTTGATATTTACAAATTACTTAGAATCATTTTTCCTTTTTTTGACAGTAATTTACGAAATTATTGTTGTATCATTTAATGGTGTGTGAAAATGAAATATTTTAACGATCGATATTACTTATGATAACAATCTTTAATAGAGAAAGACTGCGGATATTAATTATAATTTGTCACGGTGAAGATATATTGTACAAACTTTCACGAAAATATGTTATATATCACGAAGTGAGAACAGATCTTTTTAAATATTATATAAATATTATTGTACAGAAAATATTTTTAGCAGGGCTGGTAAAAAAACATGTTTTAAAACATGCTTAATTGATATTTTTAATATGTTTTAAATATGTTTTTTTTATAGTACTATTTAAAGCATATTTGAAGCATTAAAAACATATTTAAGAAAAAACACAATACATTTTATTCTTAAAAAAAAACATTAGTCTTTACCAATCCTGATTTTTACTTTATTAGGTTGCTGAATCTTTTTCATGGTAGAAATGTTTGAAATGTTTTTGTATTTTCAAGAGTATTTCTAATATTCCTGATAGGTGTATGTATAAATGCGTTAATAAAAATTATTAATAAATTATTCAAGACATTACTAAACATATATACGCATAAAAATTAGGTGCATTAGACTTACAAATTAATAGATATATTAATGGATATATTAGATGCATTAAAGAATATTTGATATATATTTTTTTCTTGATTTATAGCAAATTGAAAATTTTTTATAAAACATATTTGATATTATCAAGAACAATCCGTAAAATATGAAAGTTAGATTTAATTAGAAAGAATTATGAAAAGTATTCGATAATAATTAATGATCTATTAAATATTTTGAAGAAGTCACATATTGAAGAAGGCACACATTCGTAAATATAAGAGTGTATGTAAATAAAAGCAAGACAATGAAAGTGATAAATTTATCTTTTGTAACAAGTCATTTGTTATACAGGCCGTTTCTCTGCATAAAATATAAGCCTCTGACCGATATGTATGGATGTTCAATCAAGCAAATTCTGAAAAGGAAACAAGATAGAAAATTACGTAATTTATATTTTGTATAAAAATTTAAGTGTGTTATATACGGTGTGTTATATACAGATTGATTGAAATTCGTAGATCAAAGTGCCATAGCTAAAGTCAAAATGCAAGTTAAAGTTCTTGAAAAAAATATAAGTTGCAAAAATATTTATCATTCTGAACAATTTTTTTGAAATATACATTAAAAATAAGTTTAAAACTGGCCAAATATGATTATAGTTAAATGGTCGTTTAATCGTGAAATCGCGTGTCAATAAGTATTACTCTTGCTAGTTTTACTTGTTAATATATACATATGTGTTATAACGCGTTAGAATAAGACATGCAATTAAAAATATTTAAATGTAGACTACTTTGTATTAAAGAAAACTACACAATTTTTTTTATAAAGCATATTTATTAATTTAATCTCTTTTTGAAAATTTTTGAATGTGAATTTTATTACTATGCAATTAAATTTTTGTAAAATATCTATGGAAATTAACGAACGAAAAATTCCTGGGTCTATGTTATGATATTGTTATGCAATCCACTGTGTAGTGTATAAAATAATTTTGTTGGCAGCAACATTTATATAATCAGAGTTATGCAGCGTGAAATATGACAATCTACATCTACGTGTTCACAATAATGTAAATGAAATATATTTTACGTGTCATCTGTGTAAACAATCTATGAATATACAGTGAGAGCAAAAAGAAAAGGAAATTTTTATAAAAAAAAATCTTATTTGTAGAAATTAAACATTAACTAACAATTATATACAATAAATACATTCTGTTCTAACATAATCGAATTTTGCATGTATATAACATTTCTGATTTTGGAAACTAAATTTCTCGACTGTACGAATACTTTTTGATCATCCAAGCAATTTTTAATTTTCGCTTATTTTTCAAATTATATATTTTCTATAATTAATACACATCATTTTGGTATATATAATTTTAAGAAACATACAGTCTATTTTATGCTTTATGAATAATGCTTTATGAAATTGTTAATTATCCAGTAAGAAATAATCGTCAATTAAATATTGAATCGATGTCAAATCGATGTACGATGAAATCATCGTATCGACATTGATTCGACATCAATTTAATAATTCATTTCTTGCTGAATAATGTTTACTTTTTAAAAGTTTTTTAAAAAATATTTTCTTTGTACGAATACTTTTTGCACTCACATCTATCTATATTATATTCTTGATAACGTTTTTTATTTGCAGAACTAGAGTGCACATTAAAACTGTTGTTAATTAAAACTGCTGTTGCACATTAAAACATTATTTTAAACGTAAAAGTGAGATATTTCAAATAATAAAATGCTCAGCAATGTATATATTTTATCAAAGCAGTTTTTATCAAAGCAATGTTTATATAGTACAAGATATTGAATATTTCGCAGTTTAATTTGTTTTTATATTTTTTTTAAACGTACATCTTTATGTCGATTTATTAATATGTACATCTTTAAGGACATTCTCTGACTGCAGTTGTGCTCAATCTAATGAGCACATTAGTGCCACCATTTTTATGAAAATTTTTATGAAAATTTATTTCACTTTTATGTAGTATAAGATATTCCATAAGTGTTGATGCGTTTATACAAGTTTTTTTATATAAAATGTCTCCCGTCTTCGCTACTGCCGCCGATCGAAAAAATAGCGACTTTACTTACTGTGTTACTTACTTTGCTTAATGATTTCTTAAAAATGAACCGCAAGCCATATTCAGACAAATTTTATATTATGCCTTGTAATATCAAATTTATATCTCATTGTTTCAAAAAATTGTTAAAAAGAACTTTTTTACAGTGAATAAAAAGACCACTTTCGAATAAGCTTTACATAGGGATCCTATGTAATATGTATATGTATATATGTGTGTGTGTGTGTGTGTGTGTGTGTGTGTGTGTGTGTGTGTGTGTGTGTGTGTGTGTGTATTTTTTTTAAACGCTTCAACTTTGAAGTGGAATATTTCGATTTTTAATTCCGCTCCGGATATTGAGTTTTAAAGCACATATATTCAGGACAATAAAACAAGCTTATTCTATAAGTTTCAGAAAAATCTAAAGAAAATGGATTTTTTTCGGAGAACGTTCTTAAAGTACACTGAGTGTGCACTAGTCAAAAATGCTATAATTGTCATTGCATTGAATTCAGAATTGGGCAAACTACATCATTATAATATTTGAAATACAAAATACAAAATATTGTTAATCTTAATATTTGAATTACAAAATATGTACTTACTGATGTTTCTATTTCACAATTTAGTATGTTTAGTTTTATATTTTTATTATCTTTTATGTTATTTAAATGATATTGATTTTCAAATACAATGTAATATTTAAATATTTAATTTTGCGTATTCTTATTATTAATATAAGATAATACACTTTTTAATTATTCATACAAAAGTGTAATAATTCATCAATGTTATATTAAATAATACGTCAGTGTAAATAAAAAAGAGAAATAATATTTATAAATCATAACAATATTATAGTTTCATAAATTATATTAGAAAAGTTTACGTATTTTTCGATGTCTGAATGTGTAAGCAGGAGTAGCATCTCCCATCAAATATATTTTTAAAGTTTTGAGTATATTAAAAATATCTTTTTTATATTATTATTTTTATATTATTATTAGGGGATAGTACTATGTCATGAAAGAAACGTTATAGAGTATCTTTTACAGGTAGGAGAGCATGTTTATATAAATAAATTATTATGTAATTAAAAGTAGGTTATTATGTAAATAAAAATTATTGTTTTATTCAAACAAAATAGTTATTATGAAAAAATATATTGGGAAAGAATATAGATTTTTACAATTAAATTGAGATAACAACTCAGATAATATGCATGTTGCATAAGATACCTAAAAGTATTTTTCAGCTTGATTTATTCATTCAGATACATCGTCGTTGTCGTTGTCGTTATCTTCGCTGAATTTTATTCTTTTTTGCTACACCTTTTTTCACTTCCTACACCTTTTTTATATTATTTTGCATGTGCATTTTTTTGCACTTATTTTCTATACTTTTTCTACTCTCTTTTTTACATTTGTTTTACATCTTTTCTTTACTTTTTTACATCTCTTCTACATGTGCAAAACAAATACAGAAAAGTTGCATTAAAAACGTTGCCACGTTCAAAACATATGTAATAACACTTCGCGTTAATTACCATCGAAGTTATTACTAAAGAACATGAGAACGAGAATAAAAAAAGAAAATAACTATCTTGCAAATGTTACGTGTATTTATATATATCAAATGAGAGTAAGTTAATGATCGATATACAAAATACTTATATCTTACATGGAAAAGAACGGAAAAGTGTGAACAGTGAGTGCCATGAGACAAATATTACTTATTTAGAAAGATATAACTTTTTAAATTATTTTCAAATATTATTATTCTTATTATTACCTTTATCGTTACTATTATAATATTTTCTTTTAAATATGAATACAAAGTATTATTAGCTTTTTCTGTGCATTGTGAATAATATTGTTCAATTCAAAAGTTTTGAATAGGAAAAGTAGTTTTTCAATCCAATTGCATCTAATTGAATCTAATTGAATCCAATTGAATTCAATTAAATCCAAAAAAAAGTATAATTCACTATTTAAAATATTATTTAAAACATGTATTCGGATAAAAAAAATTAAAATTAAAATGACTTGAATTTTAATCGATTTTCATTTGCTAGGTATTTCAAACGTAATCTTGAAAGATGCAGCACCCTGCTTATAGCATATTTCACTGGCGCAAGATGTTCAATTAAAAATAAATATATACATAATTATAATAGACATCTATATCTATAAAATTTACATTGACAGCCGATGATTTAATAGCGGTGCATCTTCAATCACAAAAATTTATCCATAGTCGATATGGTTTATTAATATTGTTTAGTCGATAACAGCGTGACATGTTTTATCTTATCGATAAAACATGTCACACTGTTATCGACTGGCGCGTGGCGTCATCTGATGTCGGATGGCGGAATCGCAAGCGGAAGCGTGCCGGCCAACATCATCAGGTCACGTGACACTGGCATATTGATACGTGTCGGCGGGGTGAGCCACGACTCGCTACGCTTTGCCAGTCTTGCATACGCGGCCGCGTTCGTGAGCGCTTGATGAGAGGGTACTTTGCAACGGTGTCGATTCACGGGATCCTGTGAGGAAAGGTCACTCGATCTGCGGTGCTTAGGACAGTCGTGTCAACGCAGGCAAGATGGGATGTGAGTATGTTTGTCACTTACAGTCAGAAATAAGAGCCGTCGTTATCACGGATTCGCGTTCGCCGCCAACCTCCTTCATTGTCGTGCGTAACCTCTCGCACAAACATATTGCTGGCGACACGAATCACACTGACATACGCGCACCCGTCACTCCTGGAAGCGCTAAACCGCCTCTCCTCTTCTGTTTTCAGTCAAATTTCTCGAGGTGATAAAGCCATTCTGCAGTATACTGCCGGAAATAGCGAAGCCGCAACGGAAGGTAAATCCTACGCAATGTACGATCTATTTCTGTCTCTCTCTTGTATTTACAGTTTCGTGTACCGTTTTTCCTAAATTCCTTAATTGTCCCGGGCGTATGCAAGTATAGGACGAGATGAATTATTCTTTACCATCTGTTTACACACATCTATATACATGTGATAACAATGTAGAATTGTATTCCTTGAAGCTATAACTTTTCTTGATATTTTTTTCCTGATAAATTTATATACTTTACTGTTAACTTTCTCAAACCTATTCTATAATTGCATAAGTGTAACATGTAAATGATTATAGTAAGAATTGACGATCAATCACGGTCGAATTTAAGAATATTCAACTGTTGTCAATTCTTACAACGGCAATTATTTATAATTACACTTAAGTGGCATCTATAATGAGATTTTAAGGTGTAAAAAATTAATCATAACTGATCATTCTCCTCATACTTTACTGTGATTGAATGTTATTTCTTATGGCTTAAGGCTCAAAGCTTAAGTTTTATGCCTTACAATCTTATGATAGGCTGCTTTATATAATAACAGAGTGGACTTTAATGTTTTTATAGTATTTTAAAACTGGCTGTCAGTGACTGAGTTATGTGAGATGTATTCATTATTTTTCATATATCATTCATAAATCTCTTTCAAATCGCAAAAGTATAAAAAATTTATAACTTGAAAACAGCTGTTTTTGTATCGCTGTTTGAAATATTATAGTTTTTATCTTTTGATTATCCTACCTTTTTTGATTATCTCTTGATTATCCAATAGAGTACAAGTCAAGAATTGATTAATTTTTTTATTGATTTATTATTTTCTTCCCCATTGTCAATTATCAAATGTATACTATATATTTAAATACAAAGAATATACACTAGTTTAACTATAAAAATAAATCTATAGACCCAGCCACAATCCTCTGAAGAGTACTCTTCTGAGAGTTAATTTATCTTAATCATAATGAAATAGAGTTATAATGTGATATTTCTATATCTTTTTATAGATCCAATTCAGAGAAAAAGTATTATGGACGGCGATTACATTATTTATCTTCTTAGTATGTTGTCAGGTGAGTTCATGGACCTTAAGGTTTGAATTAATAATACAGAAAGAAATTGGTAGAAAATCGTATGAATACTGTCACAAATAAACATAAATACATAATCTTGTTATTTTCAGATTCCATTGTTTGGAATCATGTCTTCAGACAGTGCGGATCCATTTTATTGGATTCGTGTGATACTCGCGTCGAATAGAGGAACTCTCATGGAATTAGGCATCTCGCCAATCGTTACTTCAGGTCTTATCATGCAACTGCTTCACGGTGCAAAGATCATTGAGGTCGGCGATACACCAAAAGATAGAGCGTTATTCAACGGCGCGCAGAAATGTAAGTATATAAATTTTAATGTATTATCATTGATGGATCATTGATGGATGGAAATGGAGCGTCAGTAGCATTTGTTTTTTTCTTTGTGCAGTGTTTGGCATGGTTATTACCGTTGGACAAGCTATTGTTTATGTAATGACCGGAATGTATGGAGATCCGACTGAAATTGGAGCTGGTGTCTGTCTCCTGATTATCATCCAATTGTTCGTCGCTGGACTTATTGTATTATTATTGGACGAGCTTCTCCAGAAAGGATATGGATTGGGAAGTGGAATATCTCTCTTTATTGCCACCAATATTTGCGAGACTATTGTCTGGAAAGCATTCTCGCCAGCCACAGTTAATACCGGTAACTTCCTCATTATTAGAAAAAAATCACATGATATATATTTACTATTATTCTTGATAATCTATTTTCTCTAAATCAATCTATATCAACTAAAATCATTTTTGTACATTTAATAGGACGTGGTACAGAATTTGAAGGAGCTGTAATTGCGTTGTTCCATTTGCTGGCCACCAGACAGGACAAAGTTCGAGCCCTTCGAGAAGCGTTCTACAGACAAAATCTTCCAAATCTAATGAATCTTCTTGCCACCATTCTAGTGTTCGCTATCGTTATTTATTTCCAGGTAAATTCCCCATAGATCACAGGGCATTTGCATGAGCTATAAAATTTTTATTTTACATAATTGCTTTTTAACTGATACGTCTTCGAGCAAAAAAATATCAGACTGGACTTTAGAAATAAAATTATTTTGTATATTGAAAGTCTGAAAATTATTGGCACGCAATTATATTTGAAATAAATTGATTTAACAAAGAATATATATTATATTATTCGAAATATCTAACTTTGATGATATTCTTATCATATTCATATATATGGTCGTTTCTCAAGTCTTAATAATGTTTAAAATTATTTTATTTTTAGGGCTTCCGTGTAGATCTTCCGATCAAATCCGCCAGATACCGCGGCCAGTACAGCAGCTATCCAATCAAACTGTTTTACACCAGCAACATTCCGATTATTCTGCAGTCGGCTTTGGTGTCCAACTTATATGTTATTTCTCAGATGCTGGCTGTCAAGTTCCAAGGAAATCTTATAGTGAATCTGTTAGGCGTTTGGTCGGACGTCGGTGGCGGAGGACCCGCCAGATCGTATCCAGTTGGCGGATTATGTTATTACTTATCACCTCCTGAATCAGTCGGCCATATTGTTCAAGATCCTGTTCATGCAGTGCTCTACATTCTGTTCATGCTTGGTTCATGTGCTTTCTTCTCCAAGACGTGGATTGAGGTCTCCGGCAGCTCGGCAAAAGACGTCAGTATAAGATGACTTTCATTAAAAGATGATGTAAAGCTTTTCGATCCTATATAAAAATTTATGATATGCATCCTTGAATTTTTAGGTTGCTAAACAACTGAGAGAACAGCAGATGGTAATGCGAGGCCATAGAGATAATTCCATGATTCGCGAATTAAATCGATACATCCCTACTGCCGCGGCATTCGGTGGACTGTGTATCGGAGCTCTCTCCGTATTAGCAGACTTCTTGGGCGCGATTGGTTCTGGTACCGGTATCTTGCTTGCTGTCACAATCATATACCAATACTTCGAGATCTTTGTGAAGGAGCAAAGTGAAATGGGTGGCATGAGCACGTTACTCTTCTAAACTTAATTCATCTATAGACTTGAAAAGTGAACTTTTTTAATTCTGAAGAACTGAGTAAAATAATTTATTGTAAAGTAAGAGAGTTGGCAACTGTGTGTTTATGTCGAAGCTCATAGAATGATAGACAAACACCAGCGCCAAACGAAAGTTCCCTGTTGTTATACATAAAGTCGCACATATTTAACTTATCATTGGTATATATTGTTGATTCTCTGCTCAAAAGATTATATTGTCGATGACAATTCTGAAAAAAGTCTATGTGCTTCTTTTACAGAACATATTAACGTGACCATTGACACATACATTTGATATACATTCAAATGGTATACATTGATATACTTTCAAATTTGTTCTAACAATTCTATTTTACATTAAATTTATAAGAGCTTTGTTTGTAATATCGAGAAAAAGAACATACCCTTATTTTTACATTAAACATTATTGATTCTACGCTGTGTCAAACGGTACACGAAGCACCAACTGAGAGAGGCAAGATACAGTGACGAAGCGTAGAGATTATATAAGAACATTTAATGCTCGCAAACGCAAGCACGGAAGAGACCTGTCCTACACCATCGTGCTTGTGTGTAAGATTCAATATCTTTCGTACAACGAGCAGCGTGTACATAGTAAGAAAGTGATTAAATATTTTCAACATTTTTTACTAGCGTTTTTGGGCTCTGTAATTTGACGTAGACAGAGCCGT
>NW_017259331.1:1282468-1282931 GCF_001594045.1 Atta colombica | reverse complement strand
TATATATATATATATGAATTGAACCGATTTTGCATACGATTATATGAAATAATCATTTCAGTTAGGACGAGACACCCACCTAGGGTATTCGTGCAGCAATTCGAACAGCGTTCGTTCATCTTAGGTACCATCCATTCCTGTATTGATAATATATAATACGAAGTAAATATTAATTATATTTGTTTCTTACATATGTATTTAAGAGAGAAAATGTGCTTTTATAAATATTAAACATGTATATTTTTCTGTTTGTCTTCCTTGTTTCATTCCTTAATGGCTTTATTGTGGTTTGTTATGCATAATCTCATCACGAATATTTTCTATATCATGGAATACTTTCCAAAAATAAAATTTCTATTCATATTATTAATTGAGGATTACAACCAATCGATTATATCATAAAAAGAAGGATCCATGTAATATGTTACATATTATAAAAAGCAGAATGTATACAAGAAACTAG
>NW_017259331.1:1272338-1282368 GCF_001594045.1 Atta colombica | reverse complement strand
TATATATATATACACGAATTATAACTGTTGTTATATAGGATGTCAATGTAACAGGGAGGAACAACTAAATGTCCAAATGTATTTACTGTTAATGGTGTTTAATACATGAAACTTGTGGAAATATTTAATCTTATTTATATATTTTGAAACATGTTATAAGATAAATCGAGACAGAAGAGATTTTCATATGAGCTAAGTATTTTGATAATATTGTATCAATCAGTATTATTAAAACATGATTATGCTTTTATATGAGAAATTACTTATATGTAAGTATGTATTATAAAAGTAAAAAAAAAAAAAGGATATGGAGTACAATTTCATTATTTATCAAGTTTTACATATATTATTACTGTCAAGTGCGATTGCTAGTATTTACAAAACGTGTACAATTGAAAATAATTTAAACATTATTTTAAAAATATATTGCATTTTATATTATTTATTTTCATTGTAAAATAATGTTGAATACAGAGATCCTAAAGTGTGAATATTTGCCAATAATACTAAACGAAGAGTATCTGTAAAACGTGCATTGGGCGATGACATATCGATATCTCTCCAAGCTATATTGGTACCTTCATTTCGCGTAAATAGCGCTGGAGATGGCACATTTTCACGCATGTATGCCCACAAACATTCCCTCATTATTGTACTGATCTGCAATCAGAACCATTTGCGAAATATAAAAAATTTGAATATATGAATTTAATTGAAATAATATTGTAGAAATAAAAACAGACCTGATGAGGTTGTAAAACAGGTAGAATGTCTCTAATACTCGCCAGCGGTGGTGGTAATAATTGACCAAGTGCCATTATATTGACAAGCGAAACGCCTTCCTCTGTATTCCAATTAGCCATGACAGTCGCAGTAATGCCTCTCAGTAAAACGGAACAATATGCTAATGCCGGCCTATACCAAGCAGTCAATTCTAACAATGTCCATAACAAAGAAACATCCTTGAATTTACGACGGATTTGTAAATCTCTTTCTATTGTGACCTGCAGTAATGAAAAATTAAAATAATTAACTAGAGATGATGCAGAGCTCAATGTCATAGTTGTTTGTTAATGAAAGATTCGGTTAGTTCATTAAATTTAATAAATCTTGTTGCCATTCTTCAATACAAAATTTATTTTTACAGGAAAAATATTCTACTCTGACAGAAACAAAATTTATAAAACATAAATTTAATCCAAAAGTATCTAAAGCTAAATAAATCTCGTAAATGTATCGGTTCTCAAAGAAAAAATTTCCAATTAAAAAGTTAATTATAAAAAAATCAATAAGTTAATTGTGAAACTAATTGAGAAAAATTAGCATATTAATAATTAACATAAATACCTTTGTAAATTCCTCGTCAGGCCACGGTAAACCATTGTACATAACATCAGGCGATACCAATTCAACTAACAACAAACTGACCATTGTCAGAGCATCCAAGTTAATTGGATATCGATCTGATTCCTGATTGCTGCAACAAGCCTGAAAATAATTCGAATTGAATGTTACGAGTATTTAATATAAAATTTAGAGATTTACTAAAAATTTACTAAAATTTACTAAAAATGAACTCTATCGGATTTTTTACCTTTATTACATCTATTAGCAATATTTTGTTTAAAGTAATGATTTCCTTATCGATCGAATTTTCCGGCGGAAGTCTTCGTGGACCATGTCCTATCACGCCAGCGTGAAATACTGATGAATGTCGCTGCGCTAACATGGTACTCGTCACCTAAGATGAGATCATATAAAACATATTCTGCATATTTAAAATGTATTTTTATCATATTTTTATACTTGTTTATGATTCTGATGTAATAATAACATCTCTTCAAAATGAGGCTCGAATTTTTCCTTTGCGCCAAAGTATTTAGCCTGCTCATTATTGATACTATTTCCTAGTATCTCTCTGAGAGCCAATACACGTGCGGACGTAGAATGACATGTTAAATCTTTCAGTAAATGACATACCATCTTTACTCCTTGTTCTTTTTTTATAATATCTAAAAAAAATTGCATTATCATATACTTTGTTACTTAAAAAAATAAGACTTTTTATAGAATTCTAATTACCAGTTTGAGCAATGCATAAAAAGAAATACTGTATGATTGCTCTTGTTAATTTCAGCATAAGTTCTATATCGAGAATATGGTCTTTTTCGGATGTGCTCAACAGATCCAAGAGAGTAATGACATCATTCGCCAAATTAAAATCATCGCTTCTCATCAATAAACAAGATATTTGATATAAATTAGCTCTGAGGGCTCTGCTAATCATTTGTGATTGCAATATCTCCACCTTATTTGATTTTTCCCATCTAATAAAATAGAAAGACATTAATTATTAAATTAAACTGTAAAATATTTAATTATTTTAAAAACTGTTGACACTTGCTTTAACATCAGAATAAGATTTTTGAATAACTGTTTTGATTCCTCTTTTTCTATCACATTTTTATAGTATATTTCTCTGAGTGCTTGTTCCAAAACCTGCGTAAAATAATCGTGACCAGCAAGCATATTTTCAGTTACGGATTTACTCGTAGGAAATTGTACAACATTATTAGTGATAAGACGTATTAAGGCCGCAAGATGGAACATTGTTTGTGCCTTCATCAGCATGTAGGATACTGTGGAGACAACTATGTTCGGATTTTGACTTCTGAGAAAACATAATAGTCTGACAGCCGTTTGCACACGCAGTGGATTTGGATTTAGCAGCATTGGTACTATCAACGATATCTCCTGTTTGATAGAACTCAACAGATGAATATTTGCGGATTGAGGTCCGTGCGTTCTCAATAAGAGGTCGATTTCCTGTAGAATCAATTCTAATATCTCCCGACAAATGTTTTTCACATTTTGTGCCGCATTAACACTGTGATAGCCGACGTTGCTCGTGTTTAAACTTATATCTAATAGTACATTGATTATTTGTGATGCGCCTTGCTCACATCCTAATATTAAATGTACCATCAAGTCCATTAAGGCCGCTGGTTGATTATCAAAGTATTTACACCAATCTGCTGCAAACAATGCCAGTTGTGGTATGATGTCTGATTTCACTATAACAAACATTATTTTATAGCTATATTTAATTGTAATGATAACATTAGATTTACTTTAAATGTAATTTCTATTAAAAACATACATATTTGTAACACATCGCTAGTTATTGCTTTCAAAAGAGTTTGAGAAAGTGAAGCCAAATTCAAAAGAAATGGTACAGTGGCTAGTTTCTGCTTTTTGGTATCTTCGTCAAGATTTATATCTTCTTCTAAACTCCACTAAGAGATAAATTATTCAAATATATTATGTAACACATAATATAACTTAAATTAGAAATATGTACACCATACAACTTATATAATAAGCTTACTTCAAACAAATCTAACAGTGCTTTTCTAATATCTTGAAAATGGCTACCAGCTAAATGTCCCAATATACCGACAACAGAATTTAACTTTGGATTCTTAACATTATGTTCATAGCCCATGGCACAGAAGTCTTTCAATCCACACGATAACACCCTCGTGATCACAGTATTTGGAAAGCAGCTTCCTACATGAGCAACGACCCAATCGAAATATGGACTGTGTATCACACTGGTGTCTAATAATGCCTTGATACAAGACTCCGTATCGGAATGCATAAGACACTGCAGACATTGGGCCGTAATGTCTATTAGAGTCCTTGTTGCACGGCACGACATCCATTGTTGCATAAAATCATTGATGCCTGCATTGACAGGTAAATTGCCGCGTTTTGAATAATCCGAGGATAGTTTGCCTGTGGAAGGAACTTACTTTGTACATCGCAGAAATGGATTTTGTAATAAATTAAATAAAATATGTTTAGTTATATATATTTAGTACTTCAATATATATATGTATATATAACTAAATATAAATTAAATTATATATATATACCTAGTAAGTCCAACGACCATGCTGATATGATAGGTGCCCATGCTTCTGGATTTCCATTGACGAAACTGCTCAGGATAGCATGAATTTCTGCTATAATGCTCTCTTCAGATATCGATATATTCTGATTTGACTATAAAGATTATGTATGTGAATTGTCGATATTATTTTAATCATATTGAAATGCTAAAAGGGTGAATTAAGAATACAATACGATTACATACCTCGATCTGACGAACATATTTTGTTACAGCGACGAAAAATACATTACAAAAATATTCAAGTACAGCTTCCCTCGCTGCGGGTACATTTTTCAACAAAGATAATGCCGTACGGGTTACATCTTGTGTGTTTGTATTATGGGCAGGCCGAATGGCACCGGAGATGAATTTTCTAACCTCAGTTAAAATGTCCTGAGGCGACAAAGTCGCCGTATTATGCAGCATTTTTGACGAATTATTAGTAAAAATACTTTAGGTACAAAGCATCGTCCAATTATGTCCGCATTTCCAGTCAAATCAACATAAATTCATTGCCTCAATGAGTCGTGGCTTTTCTTGAGTAAGAGGTTATGATATATGAAAGGTTAGTCTTCAGACATCTTTTTTTTGAAAGCATATTTTTATTCCAAAAATCATCTTTGCCAATTATATATATAATTTATATGAGAAAGAATATATTTATATAAGAATTTTATATAAGAAAGTTATTTTTTCTCCTATGAAATATTAAGTAGAGATAACGTTTTTACATAATTGATGTACAAATACGAAGTTGAGAGAAGTTCCATGCTTAAAAAATAGAATATATACTTAATACATCTTTTTTTTGGAAGACCTTGTATTGCAAAAATCTTTCTCGCAAATTATATGAAAGATAATAATTTTTTCTTTTATAAAATATTACATAGAAATAATGATTTTACAATGATTATATGTGAGGTTGAAGATATACCTCCATGCTTAAAAAGTAGGATGAAATTATATTTTACAAATTGACAAATTGTATTATAAAATGACCATTTAGTAAATAACTTAGATGAAAACGAACTGAAGACATTCTAAAAATTCAGCTTTAAAAAATCTTGAATTATAAATGAAAATAAATTAATTGATAATTTTCCATTTAAGGAATACAGTTGATACAAATGTCCTATTTTTTTTTACGTTTCATGAGAAGAAACAGAGACAAAACTTATGTCACCAAATGGAAAACATCTAATGTAAGATTATGAGATTAATATCAAAGTAATGTCGTAGGAAATGTAAACAGTTCAACGTCTCTTCTTTTTCTCCTGCTTCCGTGGCCGATGAGGTCTTCTTGGCGTCACTTGAGGACTGTTTTCGGAACATTCAACATCACTTGGATCATCCTACAATGACAAGAATTATTGCCGCAAGAAAGCCATTGTCTTAACAGTCTGCAACAGTTAGAACCTTACCTTCAAAGTCGCCACACCATCGGATGGACCAGCCTGATACACAACTATAGCTAACAAGCACATGATTTGGAATACTGCACCTACATAAAGGCCGAATCTCAGCAACTGTTCAAATAGAGTTTCCTCCGCTGGCAGTAAAAGGCGTTTAAATTGTGGATCCGCGTCAGCCATCTCTAAATATAAAAAAACACATAGGCGTTTATTTACAATACATCAATAGAATATAAATTTATTAAAATTAAAAGAAATAATAATAGGTTTCTAAGAAGTTTACTACACTTAATATTAAAGCAAAATTCGTTTTTGTCAAATCTTGAATACTTGCAGAACACAAAACAGTAACATTATACAATAATATAATTGATAACATATACATAAGTTATATTGTTGATATAATAAAGAAAATCAATGTTAAGAGTAGTTATTAAAGAGACATAAGTTATAACAATTTTTAGTATTTTACAAGAATATATTGTTATCAATTGGATTTCAATTTAGAATATAATAAGTTTTAAATTTAAATACATATAACTGTTATATTTTAATTTTACATCAAGTATAAATTATATATTAATGCTTTGTTATTGTTAATGTGTTTTGCGGGCATATATTTATTTCATTTTAAGTATGTGTAAGAAGTATTAGTTTAGCTACAAAAAAGACTAACAATAACAGATCAATGTGCGTATCTGAACGAACAAACATATACAGTCATGGTTTTCTCTCGAACAATTTGCATAACAAACCATCGACGCAATGGAATCCAATTATTTCAATTCGAAGTACGTCACATCCCCACAAAAATCGCGGAAGCGTATAATTATTCGAAACATGTTCATTCGTAAATTTATATTCGGGCTCCCCTGACGAATCTTATTTTTTCGTTTTGTTTTCTTTTATTTCTAATGCATCTAAGGCATTTCATTCTTTTGCTCCAAGCAATTCTCGCACGAAAAACAATCCTGTCTTTCTTGTCTTCCTTTTCTCGCGCAAAGAACTTTCTGCGGACTTCATCAAAAGAGTCCTCGAACGATAAATACCTGCTCACGCTGGCACGCGTGTCTCGCGGTATTTATGCGAGAAATATATATCTTTATAAAGCTAGGAAATCAATAAACGACAATGACCGACGATGATCGCCACCTCGTATTCTCTCGCGAGTAGCGACAGATAGTACCAACATTAAAACGTTCATAAACATATGTACGCACGTCCTTCCCAGCCACTGCAGTCCCGTCACAGTAATCGTGACGTTTCATGGAACCTAAGCCGCCTAAGCGGTCCCGAATCCAGTGGTGGACGATGGCGGAGGATTCGCGCGACTTTCGGCTACTTTCGAGCGGTCGACGGAAAATTCGAGATCGCGATCGTGGTTCTTCGGTTTTACACGCCGAATTCGACCGAGGCCATCCGCTCGGAATGGCTCGGTTGGGCTCGACTCAGCTCGGTTCAGACTCGATCAGATTCGGCGTAGCGCGACGCAGTTTAGCTTCCTGACGTTGGCAACGCACGGCGTTCACGCTTGCCGCGTTCGCCGACAGATGGCGCCGTGCGCGAGCGGCGCGACATCTTCCCGCAATCGTGATTAACTTCGGCCCAGTCAGGCGTCTGTCCTTCGGCGAATTTGCACGCGCTAATTAATTATCTCGATTTCGTCGTGTAGCGTATCTCACGTTTAATTTTGCGCCGTACAAATTTCAGCGATTGTAATTGCAGACGAAAAAATGACGGCGGAACGGAATTGATGCGGAAATCGACTCGATTGATTTGAATTAAGCGCCACATCGTGAGCGCCGGAAAGACGCTGGGTTCGAGGCTCGCTAGCTCGCGAGTCCGTGGATGTGAACCTTTGTTTTGTACAAAAGTAATGGCTGCCATCTCTAGTTTTCGATTGATGTTTTCCGTGGAGAGACCGAATTCCCGTGTTTACCGCGGTATTTAATAACGCAGGATCGCTTTGCGCGGCGCATCGGCGTCGACCGCGATGTAAACGGTGTTCAGACGCACGTCGTTTTGACTGCCTCAGTGTCATTTCCGCGGAAAAATGCCTGTGTTTACATCCGAGCTACGAGCGAGCTTCTGTATTCCTGTCACATTAAGGTAAGCGACGCTTTTTCGGATCGCAAATCGGTTTGGCGACGCAGTGGTGTTTCGGATTGCAGAAATTTATCGAGAAATTGCAATTCTACGACCGTCGATGACGATTCCCATTCTCGTTGGCCGACAACGATCATCGTCGTCGATCATCGTAGTTTCTCAAATTCGCTCGCATTTTCCTCGTCTTAGTAATGTTTAGAGCCATATATCGCGTTGTTTCATCAATCGCTTTATTCTCTGATTGAAAAAACACGCGAGTGTCTGCGGAATTGCTTCGAGGAGCAGATGAGTCCGTCGTTCGTCGTACTTAACCAAAAAAAAGTTATGTCTCTCCCGAGATAAAAGATGGGCAGCCCGACGCGGATTCCTGGTTTTTCTTGTTCTAATTCAAATGGGAACGAAGATGAAAACGTACATCGCGTTGAATTACCGTGAAATCGGTGAGAAATATTCATTGGGCATCTAATTTGTGCATAACGCAATTTTTCGTCTCAGATGGTGGCAACAATGGCTGGTAAAATGGTAAGCGAGGGCAGGTCAAGCGCACACACATCGCTGCGAAACTCTACGGCTCGTTTCCTGCGATCGTGAAATATGTTTTCTCAATCATGCACGTGTTTTTCATGTCAGACTGATTTAGGCGATTGATTTTTCCAAAGAAAAAAAATTTGAGACTCCTTTAAATTCAGTTATGCAATTTATATCAAATATTCGCATCTCAAATGGTTACTCTATAATTTTTTTTTTTTTTAAGGATACTCTGTAGAACTTTCAGAGTGAATCTTACTGTAAAGAGTGAAATCTCATTTTTAAAGATTGGAAATTGAGTTATTCTTTTTTAAGACTGGTACAAATTTCACTCAGAATGATATCAAACATGAAATTTTGAAATCTTAGATTGCTACTTTGTAATTTCTTTTCACAGGTTACTCTAAAATTTTTAGAGTGGATCTCTCACTTGGAGCAGTAACATTTCACTCTTAAAGATTAAAAATTGAGCCGTTTTTTTTTTCAAAATAGACTCACTTTTCACTCTTTAGAGTGAGATTCCACTGTATAGAATTTAGATAGTATATTGACACAGATGTGCCTTTATTCTTTATGTCAGAATAACAGATAGATGTTTATATTCATCTGTTTTTTTTATTATAAAGTTATTATTATTATTATTATTTCTTAGGTCAAAATTTCTGCTTTATTTATCACAAATATTTTTTTTTCTAAGTTTAATGGATATCTTCTGTATTAATAGAGTTATCAAGTCATTTTAACCAGATAAAATTAAGTTTTTCTAAGTAACCTTGGAAAGGAAAAGCAAGAAAATTAATGTCGATATAAAATGTTTTGCTGCAAATGTAAATTTAAATTCCTATAACTATCATTTCTATAGAGATGATCTCGTTAATTTAATCATCATGATTCAATCTTCATACAAGTTTCCAGTATTTTCTTTTTTAAATCTCTCTGATTATGAAAAAAACCTGATTTTTGGGCGTATGAAACTTTATTACTAGCAGATGGAGGTATTAATAATTTTATTTTTTTTAGAACATTTTTTTACATAAAAGCAACAGATCCTATGTGAAAGGATATCGTTCGAAAGCAGCGCCAAGCGTTATTTCTTCCTCTCTACGTCGAGATTTACAATTCAGATCCAGTATACATCGCATCAACAATACAATTTCGCCGGGATTTGAACAGATCTAACCTAAGCGCGATCGGAAAAGTCAGCAAATGAAACAACGGTTGAAAACTGCTGCGCGGCGGGAACAGAAAAATGTTTCCAGGCGGCGCTTCCTTCGCTCGTTGGCGGCCATATTGTCTATTCGGCCTTCCTACGCTACCCCCCAATCCTCAGCTACCCTTTACTCTTCGCCTCCTCTCCCGTGGAATCCCCCTTTTCAGGATCTTTTCAGCGTGCTATCCCTTCCAGCTGTACTCTCGCCTCTCCTATTTTCTCTCTCTTTCTCTCTCGCCACCGTCCGATTTTCCTCTCTCCGTTCTCTCGCATAAGGTTTCCTCGTTGCTCGCTGTGAAAGCTGTACGTACCTAGTGAACATAGCGGCGAACGCGTGCGATGCGTATTTAACCGAGGCTTAGTATGACACAGAAGTGAAGAACGAAGTTTTATTTCGTGTTTCAGATACATCCTCAGAGAAAATCTGAAAATTTTCCAGGATCGAAATTGTTTTATGTCTCTCTTTCTTCCTTCCACTCTCTTCTATTGCGATTTCATTCGGCGCGAGATTTGTTTGCGAAATATTGGACACGCGCGGACTCTCCTCCCGGGTTCCACATCCATGTAGATATCTATATTCTATTTTTAGACAACGCGCACGGCTGACTTGAACCCGGTGCCGCGCGCAATAGTAAGCCGGAAGTGAAATATTAACAAATATTAGACGATGCGGCGACGCGGTATTTAAACCGTGCGCGTGCAATCGGCTAGTATTAGCGGTGTAATTACGGAGCTACGTAAACGGAGTGACCTGAAGCATTCTATAGTTTTTTTAACGAGAGACTATTAATCTTATGACTTTAAATTAATTTAAATGTA
>NW_017259331.1:1262504-1272238 GCF_001594045.1 Atta colombica | reverse complement strand
TATATATATACATATATAAATATTTAACTATACCGTAAATTTATAATGCCAAATTATAACCAATTTGAGTCATTTTTAATTATTAGTTATTTTTAATTATTTTCTATTAATCGCCATTGCTTCTATTGAATAATTCTATTGAATTATTTTTAACTTAACTAAAAAAAAGCGGAGTTTAAACAGTTTAACTTAAAAAAATTTATTAAATTTCATTTATTATTCAAATTTAGTTTGTTATTTATTTATTAAGTGCATACCTACGTTATCATATAAAAAAATTCATGTAAATATTTCATGGAAATAATGTTTATGATCGGAAAACTATTTAAATATGATTGAAAATTTACTGGAAATTGTAATCATATTTAGATAATTTTCTTCAGTATAGACGTTGTTTATTTTGAAATTAATCTCAGAAAGAGATTGATTTATATTTTGATACATATGGAAATTAGGAATAATAAAATGTTTAGCTCAAGGAATTGGGTTATCATTGCTCCTTTAATATCTAACAGTGTAAATATACATCTAAAAATAATTTTACCGAACTATCAAAATAACTGGCAAAATAATAGGCTATCAAAATAATAATTATAGCACAATAATTAGAAAAAGTGTGAAAAAGTAGTTGTATTGAAATTCTGGTTGAAAATGGACAAATCAGAATTTTCTGATTAAATCTATTATAATTCTAGTTAAATTAAGAATTTTAATTGAAATGGTCAGATTAGCTATCAATTCTGATTTGTCCATTTTTAACTAGAAATTTTTTTGAGCACAGAATGCTCGAACATAATGAACAATGCCGAAAAGCTAGCATCTTAAGTAATTTGGTGGTTCAAAAAAATTATTTTCAGACCTAGTTAAATATTTAGGTATCCTAGCAAAATCGTTCTTTTTGTGTATATTTGTCAGTGGGTCGATCGAGATCTGCAAGCGTTTGCTGTGCAATAATGTTCGATACGTTTGGATCTCGCAGATCCACGAGAGTCACGATCCGCATGCGATTGATCTCCGGCGCTGAAATGCGGAAATCGGGCGGTTAATTGGCCGATCGCGCCAACCGCATCGAGAGTGGCATGCGTTCGATTAAAACGCCATTGCATTTCGCTTAACTCCATTACGTGTCGTGCATCCATGCACGAATCAATTATTGATTGGTTTATCCGAACCGCGGGCGCGCTATGCTCGCTCATAGATAACCGGACAGGTAACAGCGCGGAGCGCTGCCGCTTCGAGCTGTTTTGTAACACCGAAGAGCTCGATTTATCAACGACTCGCAACGGTCTGAGAAATTAGAGCGAAACAGCGAAACACGGCTTTTAATCAAAATGTTTGTTAAAATCTAATAAAATCGCGCACGCGCGTAAAGGATGATTTCGCTCAAGTATCTACAAATTTAGGTGAATACAGATCTGAAAATAATTTTGTTAAATTATGAAAATAATTACGTAGAAATCTCAAGCAATAATAAGTAATACTGTAAAAAATTTGGATATTTTATACAGAAAAATATATACAGTACACAAGTAATAATTACTTGTTTCAAGTATTTCAAAAGTTTATACTCGTAAATCTATAATCATAAAGTCATCACAAGCATTAAGTTTATTTAAAATATATTCTGAAGCCTGATATTTAATACTTTAATCAAGATAAATAAATTGAAACAAATTCGATTTGCTTATTAATAGAGTCCCTTCTTCGATCAATTTTGTAATATTCTTCGAAAGAAAATTAATTCTTGTTTTGAATACACAATAATGAGTTTTCCTAAAATTTGTAATAAATATATTTTAAGAAAATATTCTTTCTTAAAAATTCATTACTCAAAAGGAAGAAAGTAAATTAATTAATTTTCTTAACAAGAGAATGATATTTTTTTATGTAACAATCAATTGTAGCATTCTATTGTACATAATTATTTACACATAATTATTTACAATCCGACAAAATTATTTTTACATCTTATATTTAGTTAAATTTTTAGATATTTTATAAGCAAAAGTTCTTTCTGTGTGCATTTTGTATATGTTTCTTCATGCGACATACGCAAAGAAGCGGCAGTCGAATCTTTTCAGCCGAGATTTTCAGATTTTATATCCGGAATACTGTATAGAAGTTTGTGCAGCATTCGAATAGAATGTCTGTGCCATCAACAACAAAATCCAGTCGTCTTTGCGTGGGCAACCGAGCGATGGGCGAAATAAAATTGTATCGACAGCGAAGGAAAGAAAGTCACACAGATTGACGAGTGAGCAAGCGACACGATTGTAATCGCTATCAGATTGATTGAGATACTTTTCGTATCAATGTAATCTCGTCGGATTTATATTTCCACTTGATTCGTGAAAGGATAATAATAATATCAATTGATAATCTAATATTATCAGTTTTATAATCGATCAGACAATACTATTATTAGTTTTTCCAATTCAGAAATAAGTTTATTAAAAATGTTGATATACACAGAAGATATGCAGAAAGTATAACAAATATTAACAGCGTTCGAGTTGAAGATAATCCTGTTCGATAACAGTATTAATGGAACAAACACCTCAGGTTTTTAAAAATACTTAATACAAACAAAAATTAATTGTTTGTTTTATTAATATTGTTATTGAATTAATAAGATTACTTTCCATTACAATAATATCATATTAATGTAGTATTTGTTTTTATATACGATTCTCTTGAAAATTGAATCATCATTTTCTGAAAATTTCTTGTGTCTGATTTTAGTGTCAGAGCACATTATAATTTCTTCCATTTCTTTTATCTCTATTTCATTGGAATTGAAAGAATTCAGCTTCTGAGAGACTTTTTGTACAACAGTTCTTCCTTTCGGGGAGACCAGAATTGTCCGTAAGACCGTCACTGACGACGATTGTACGTCAGCAGCGCCGGAAGAGGAGGCGGCCGCGAAGGGTATCGCGTTTTCCCCTCTCGCGCCTAGGGTTTAACCTTAACCCGCGCACACACGGAGCCGTTTCGGCGCGAGCGTAGCGGGCGATCGATAGGCCGCGTTTCCGACGAAGCCGTCATCGACGCTCGTCGGCAGCGGAGCCGTCCGCGGAGCCGCGCGGTTCCTAATTGCAGCGCGACGCAGTGCCGCAGATTAACTTTTAAAAGCAGCCCGTGCATAATTCATGAGCCGTGTAAATCCTAATCAGCGTGCGCCCCTCTTTAGGCTCCGTTAATCCGATTTCCGCGATTGGCCAATTCGAGGATGAACGGGATAAACGGAACGATCAGGTGGTGGTCGCGTGGGCGCGTTTTATGCACACGCATGACTCTCTAGATTTATTTTCTTGTAACTGGAAACACGTGGGTTTTGGTGACTCTGGGAAATTTCTTAATTTTTAAATAGTCTATAATTTAGAATAATTTTCACAATCTTTTTTTTTTTCTTTAGTTTTGTTTTATTCATGTAATTATCGTATTATAACTATATTTATGATAAGTTCAAGTTGCATTTTTATATAGTTGCAAATTTTAAACCCGCTAAAACTAATAACAACTTTAATAGGTTCCAAGAACTTATATATTCTTTTTTAGCATCACAAATATGTGTTTATGAGTTAATAGACTTGAAACTTTCGAAACATGTCTGTTTTTTTGTAACTGTATTAATACTAGAACTGAACTAGTAAACCAGGGTTGTCTTAGATTTGGAAAACCGAGAAAAGTTAGAGAAATTGAAATTGGAACAAAAAACTAAGAAAAGTCAAGAGAAAACAATAAAATAGTCTGAAATTTTGAAATTTGTTTACAATTCCCTTAAATTAATTCCCTAAATTTGTTTCTATTCCAAATAATTGTTATAATTTTTTAAATTTTGACGTTTATAGTCAAATACGTTCAAAATTTGCATACTTTAAGCTGTATATTTTAACGAAATAATTAAAATTTATTTAATAATTTAATGAAATAATTATATTTATATAATATTTATTTTGTTCACTATTTTTATTTGTTACTTCTTTTTCGTTATAAATATTATTTTTATATATTATTTTTCTAATACTAATTTTTTTTTTGTTGAATTGTATTTAAAATTTGATTAGATTACTAATCCTTTTGCGTTGTTTTTAATAATATAGACTACCTTTTTTACAATCCTTGATTCTAAATATAAAATTTACATATTTTATATTGGTCATGGAAAATTTTCCATTTGGAAAATCTGGAAAAGTCAGAGAATTTTTACATTTATTTTCTGCGGCAATTCTGTATTTTCTATATTAGAGAGACTTTTCAACGAGAGACACAGATGACACAGTGTAACACAGTGAATCATTACATCCTTGTTTGACAATATTAAACAACGATGAAGTTATTCATTATGTTATACTATGTTTGTTTCTTTGCTGAAGCATCCAAAATGAAATAGGATATATATGTTTGACAAAAGCAAGAAGGAAAGTTCTAGTGCAGTAATAAAAAAATTTAATGAGAAACGATTCAAACTGAAAAAGAACGTTCTGCGAACGTATAAATCCACCTAGTCGTCTCTATAATAAAAATGTTCTATAAAAATCTTAGGAAGCTTTGCTTTATTATTTCGTAGAAAACTACAGATCGAACAAAAATTTCGACGAAAATTCTATTGAAAATTCATCTCAGATTTATCGAGAATCGAGTACAATTGCTTGTGTAATTGAAAGATAGTGAACTAATTTTTGCGGATCATCATTCGTCGTGAAACTTCAGGGTCACAATGTCATGCGAAATCACGACGTCATGTAGAGGCAACAGAACGAGGCCTGTTCATTGAACAGGCCGATCGTTACCGTCGATTATCCTCTCGCGCCGTAAAGTATTGGTCGTTTGTCAGAGTTAACGAGACGTCTGTAGAGTCCATACGGCGCGTCTGATATTTTGATGTTCGATCTAATTAAAGAGACTATTGGGACCGATTAATCTCGGTTTTTATCGAAGATTTGGAATATGTGACTCTGATTGGATATATGTAGCTCTGATTTAGAAATATATGAAAATATCCGATATCCTCGCGAATTAATTTTGGAATGATTCCGATAATTCTGCGACATGAAGAAAGTAGATTGTCGTTTCTGAGCTGTTCAATTTTGCAATCCTCGAAAAACACTATATCATGAAGCTATTTCGAGACACGTATTTTCTTCAAGACACGGTCTTTAATCGCGTCTTTGAAATTCATTTTACTATTCGTATTGCATTCAACGTTGATCTTCTTACTGCTTAAGTTTTTCTGTATGCTCTTAGGGCCTAAGAAAAACTTAAGCAACAGATGTACCGTAAGAATTAGGCATAGAAAATGATTTGACAATTCTTAACTCAAATTGATTAATTCTTACGGTATGTTTTATGACTATTATGGAAAGTGTGTGTGGCAACTCTTATGTCTACTTTACAATAGTCGTAAGCCATAAAAATTATTGACCAATGGGAAGGTATTCAATTCTTATATCCAAGACTGTCTTAAGTTTAGTCTTGAGATGTCACGAACCAAGGACTGCATTAGCGTCTTAAGATATTATTTAAGATGGACGGTCTTGAAATAAAAATCGACTATTGTACTGCCATAGTCGATTATTCTCTTCACATTTGATTGGTCCATTTTTACAGTTTATAATAATTATAGTTATTGTAGAGCCATGGCACACAAAAAAAACTTAAGCAGTAAGGAAATCAACATGTTCGATTTGCTATCACTTACATTATTGAATTCTTTATTACAACTGGTTGATTTCTGTTTACACCTTATACTTGTTAAATTTAATGTTAAATTAATGTCCAATTTGAGTTATTTTTAATCATTTCTATGGGTCTCCACTGCTCCTATCCAATATTAATTTCACTCAAGAAAGTGTATTATGTGTGATTCAAATAGTTTATTGTATACGTGTATACATTAATATGGACAATGTTTACTTTGAAACTAATTACACTCTAACTTTCTGAGAGTGAAATTTCACTTCAAGAAAAGTGATAATTGCGTCAGTCCGGCAAGGAGTGAACTTCACTCTTTCGGGAGAGAATTTTTTAACCTAAAAGGTCAACTTTAATGATTAGTATCTCGCGTCGCAAGAAAGCGACGCTTGTTTCTGTCATATTCGTTTTGTACAAACATGTCGAATGAATTTAATAATTTTTAGATTAAATCTAGTGAGGCTTTATCAGAGTGAAATTTCAGTCTTTCTCTTCGGAGAGTGAAATTATTAAAAAAATTGACTCTCATTTGGAGTAATTCTTCATTGTCGGAAAGTACAAATTTCACTCCTGTCGAACTGAAGCAACTATCACTCTGTGGAAGTAAAATTTCATTTTCAAAAATTTAGAGTGTACAGAATGGATTTATTTTGACACAGATGGAAGTTAAAAATAATAAAATTATTTAACTCAAGGGGTTGGTTTACCATTGTTTTCTTGGATATTTAACAATGTACTGCCTCACGTTTTTTTATGTGTTCCGGGTCTTAAATAATAAAGGATTTTTATCAAAGTCGATTTTTGCGAGGCGACCGCAATCGATTTATATCACTTCGCTGAGCATCGGCATCGCCTCGCGCGTTGTTGTTATATGTATACATCGTATAAATCTTTCTGGAGTAAAATTACACGGTGCTTTAAACATCTTGCGAGCTGTACGGGGCGTTATCGCGACTCACAAGCGAAGATTAACGAATGATCTCATTTCGTCGACTGGGAAGAGGGAAAGAGAGACGGAACTCTGTAAAGCGCGGCTAGCTGCGTTCGAGCATTATCTCCTACCGTGATATATCAGTCAATTCTTCTGTAAACATAACAAAGCCGCGTTATCGGCAATGTTACGGCGAAGAGAATCGCGTTTGAATTGCCGCGGGCGTTTTTCTCTGCATGCAGTTGCATCGATTCGCGCCGTTCAGCTGGTAAGGATCCATTCGATTGCGTTTCTGCGGGATGACGTCATGAGCATATTAACGGCGCATGAAATTTTGACGATCCGTGCAGATCTGTATTTACAATGTGAATAACAAGCAGCGCACGTTGTTTTTGGCACGCGAAATTAACTACGATGCGCCCATCTATTTCGTGCGTCTGTCGATAATATTTTTTAATCATTTGTACCGGTAGTTGTGTGTGTTAGGGCCGGTTTTTTATTTCATAGTTAACTTATGATTATGGTCTTAATAATAATATAAACATTGTATTTTCCTGGCTGTGTTATAATCACTAAACTGATGTTTTTTGTAGTGAGTAACTAGTTGCTATTGCGAAACGATTGATTTAATTAGTGATTAATTACAATTTTCCATTTTGTTCTAATATGAATTTAAGGCTAGTATTTCGTTCTTATATTTAAGACCATTTTATTTAAGTACGATTTTAAGAGTTATAAATTAATCACAGTGTCGAATTAGCATCTTAATCTTTTAATCTCTATATTGTTTTATCATTTTATCTACCACAGTGAGTATAATCGTGAAAAATATATCATAAAAAAATATACTATAAAAATGAATATATAACAATGCTCTTTTCCATTAAAAATGCCATGTATCAAAAAACGGTATAAGCAAGAGTATGTATCTTTATTAATAAAGAAGTTATTATAACATAGCATAGTAAAAGAAATCTTGGGTATGCCACATTAGGAGCGACAGATAATCTTGAAAAATGACCAGAATACCAGCTTAAGAATTTTTATTATTTGAAGGAATTTATGAAAATTCCAAAAACAATTTGCTCATACATCAATTTGAATATTCGAAGAACCAGCGATAAACGCGAAGTGTTTATTAAAGTCTAGCTTAATATAGCATTCTACAAAATCTATTATTTACTTGTCGAATCATTTATGTTTTGGAAAACGTTTCTTTCGTTTGCCGATGAAGCAACGTTTGCAGTTATTATGGCATACGTTTAAATGTTATCGATAATGTTTGAAGGTATCGCTGCGACCTCGTTGCGATAATAAAACGTTCGAAAAGTGCGGTAATCTCATTCGCTATGTCCGCGATAGCGTTTTCAACGACGAATACTCGTACATTCACCCAGTGATGATAACAGTCGTAGCATATCTGATCCTCCATTACAGAGTGGTATATATAAGAAATTAAACTTCATGTTTAAAATCTACTTCCGAGTATTTTTATCGAGCGTTAAAAAACTGAAGAATAATTGTGAGGGAAAAGACTTTTAGAAATTTAAACTTTATGCTAGGGAATATTGCTCATTTGCTACAATGACATGACCCACGATCAAAAAACGAAGTTTTCCAGATAATAAGAAATTTGAAATCTCATTCAAATTTTTGAATATTAATCTTAAAATATAATTTTGATGTAATAATTATAGAGGAATAAAAAAATTTTTTTTCTGTTCTTTTTCTACAATCAAAATTTTAGAATATTAATCATAAAATAGAATTTTGGTGTAACAATTAATTGTAAAGGAAAAAAAATATCTTTTTTTTTCTTTATCTGCGATCAACTAAAAAAGTGACAATTTTATTTATTTAAGTTGTTGTAAGAAACGTATATGATTAATAGTAAAGAAGGTATCTTACCATATTTGGTATATTAACAACATTAATCTAATTGAAAATAATTTTGTTAATTTAATCACAATTAATAATGAGAAATAAAATTTTATCAAAATAAGAGCATATTTGCTTAATACTATGTACATTATATATTTATATTGTTTGATTGCATATATGTATCAAACAAAAGAAAATAACAAATGTGCATTATTGATACGCAAACATAGAAATATTAATACAAATTGTATCGATTATCATTTCCTTAAATGTATTTGCAATGTTAAACAAATATCAAGATACCGTGAGTTTTCGCCCTTGGCGAAATATTCTCCCTTGGACGCTACTACTGTGTGTTGAAATGGTTTAACTGTAAAAGTAATTAACGTTTGACGCAATTAGCACATGATTTAAATTCCCCTAGTGGTCTTCGCGGATCTCGTTGAGGATCTCTTTAGAACACGGTACGCACAGCAAAGCGGATCTCTCTCGATTATTAATGAAAAAAAAAAACAGATGAAGTTGTCACGATGGACATGCGTTACTATCGGTTTATAAACTCGTTTGTCGGCACTCGTTTAATCGACATTAGTTAACTGAGTTTATTTGATGCGAAACGTTTAATTTTCCTGTCACGCGAGTGATAACGTGAATTAAAGTGCGTATTCAGAACTTGGAAAGAAAAAAAAAGAAAGAGAGAGGCAGCACTCTACGAAAAAAAGTCATCTTTTAAAAGATTAAAGGACTATAGAGTAATTATAGAGTGCTAGGAATAAGGAGTAATTATAGAGAGATATAAATAAGACTAGATAGAGCGAAATAAAATTAGAAATAAAATTAAAATTTATTTCATATAAATCTATCAATTATACGTCAAAGAACATCAGCTTTGGAAGTGTCGCACTTTTCTCTTGCACAATTCAAATTAGAGATTAGAGTCTTATAATATCCAGAAAATTGAGCGCGCCGTTGATTGCAGTTGACTCAATTACTTCAATCGCAATTGCGTCATAAATTAAGCCACCAGTTTAACTATGTCTGACGGAAATGTAGGGACCAATTGCTGTTGTTCATCGTGTTCGGCATTAGTCGAAACACTCTGACCACGTTACATGTGTCGCCATTAAATTTAAGAAGAGAAAGAGATTACTTTTGCGATACACGATCGTTTTGACAGATCATATCGATGTCTACTGAAAAAAAATTATTAAATATATATTTGTCAATA
>NW_017259331.1:1229344-1262404 GCF_001594045.1 Atta colombica | reverse complement strand
TTCTTGCATTGAAATATATAGTACTAACTAAATATTTATTAAATGTAGAAATATATATTTATTTAGTACAAGAACCATCAATTTGTGATTTAAGTCTTACTTTTTTATTAAATAAATATTTACTGTAAATAAATGTTTTGCTATTAGAGATCTTCAAATAAGAGATGAACATTGTTTGATCCGCCATATTTTTCGTGACTTAAAATAGAATGAGACAAATTATGCATAGGATAGAATGAGACACTCATCTCATTCTATCTTAAATCTTGAAAAATATGGCGGACCAATTAGAAGTTGTCTTGAAATGATGTCCATTCTCTTAAGAAGCTGTAGTACTATTTATAAAAATTTATTATAAAACATATATTTATTAAAATTATATATATTAAAATTTACTATTTTTTTCAACATTTTTTTTTCAGCATTTTATTTCATCATACTTCGTCACACACGTGTAAGTAAGACACGTGTTTATTGCATCGCACGCATAACAGGCCGAAGAAACGTGCAATGCGATAGACACGCGTGTAGATGTACATGAACGCACACGCATTATGTGTCTAAGGGCAGGGAAAAATAAATATTGCGTGTTTTCTTTCGAGTTTCTCGACGGAAGTTGTTCCGCGCGCGGACTCTATCTCTAGTTCTCGTTCCCCTTCCGTCTCCGTCCGTCTCTCTTTTTATCTGAGAAATGACGAAAAAGTCCACGCTTCGCGATTGTGTAAATAAAAGTTTCCGTTCTGTTTTCCGACGCGCTGATAATCTTAACTGCCTCGGAATTACGCTTCGACATTCGGAACATTCGGAAAACGGACGTGCTAATTGTTATGCTCAATTTTTCGCACACCGCAATTGTGACTTCAACGATATAGTCCTATATTTTACACTAGAAAAAAAGTTGATTAAATCAGCCTGAAATACGTATATAACAACTAGACTGTTTTATAAAATATGAACCATTTTTTATGATGAATAATTTTTTGATTAAAATAATCTAACAAAGGTTGCATAAATTCTGAAAATAACAATTTTTGGAATACTAGATTATTTAATTGTGATAACCAGAAATTCTGTTTAGTTCTACTCTTTCAACCTATATGTCATATTAAAATTTAATCATACTCTTTTTTTTTTCTTCATCACAATAATAATAATAAAATATTTGACATAATGATATAAGAAAACAATATTAAGAATTTTTATTTTAGACCTCATATGTGAGAAATACAATCAATACTAGAAAAATATACGCCTAAAATATATTACGGTCGAAGCTGGATCTTCATTGTTTTAAATAATTCAATCTTGAATTACTAATATACACTATATATGTACTTACATATATTGTAGTTTGTTTTTTCATGGGAAATAAATTTATTAACAAGTTTCAACATATTAACATCTTTATAATATGCTTGATGGCATCAAATTATTAAATTGCTTGTCAATTTAATTTGCAATTACTAGAGTAGTTTAATTACGTTTATAGTCCGGAAAAACAATTCGCGTAGTTATAAAAAGACTACAATATGGTAAAGCAATGAAGATTCGATTTAATAGGCATTTTTCTAGTATTGATTGTATTTCTCACATATGTAGTCCAAAATAAAGATTCTGAATATTGCTATATTATGTCGCCTGAAAAAAAGACGTTGACTCTTGTATCAATTATTGCTAAGAATATTACTAAGGCCTCGGTGGTCTAATGGCTTAGGACGCTCGTACGGAATACAAGAAAAGTTCTTCCATCAAAATTTGCACAATCAAACATATCTTTGTTAATTCAATCATGGATTGTTTTTTTCCGTGTGCAATTCTTACGACGTGCTGGTGTCATTATATTGTCATTGTGCAGCTTTTCTATTTGCACAACGACAATGTAACAACATTGACACTATCATTAAGAGTTACAAAATAGAGGTACTATTGTTTATATTTTACTGGACGTTAATGATCAGGTGTCGAGTTAATTTGTGCACATCGAGATGCGTTTGAAATATAGTCCCGCGTCGCGGATAAGCGGAACAGGGAGCTGATGCACACGCAAGAGAATGTCGAGGTACGAGAGGAGAGTTTACGACTCGTCGGGGTAACCTTGGATGTAATAGCGGAGGCACACAATGCCGGGTCGTCGTCTTTCACGTCGTTCCCTCCGTTCTTCTGGGACACCCACGTTTAACGTACCGCCGCGATTTGCTCGCGCGATATTGAATAAACGTTGGTTTCCTATCATCCATCTAAACGCCGATTTTATCAAAACTTGACTTTTTCTCCATCTTGATGTCGTTTTAATTTTATAGATGATATTTGCAAATGTTAGTCATTTAAGAAACTCCATAAGAAGAAGAATCTAAAAAATATTAAGCGAAAATATTCAATATAAAAAAACGAAAAAGGCTATACTTGGTCAAAGTGAATCTTGATGCCTTAATATTTTTGTGTGAATTTTATAATTTCCAGTTAAATCTAGCTTTTGGAAAACTGACTTTTTAATACTACAGTTGTAAAAATTAAAAAGCTTTTTCAGTTTTTTCCAAAAGTTACATTTTTTGACTTATGGTATTTCTCAAATGACTGATTCAAATATAGTATAAAATGATAAGGCTCTGATGAATAAATCAATCACGATATAAGAAAGAAGCACGAAGAGTCAACGCTAGTTATTGCGATTAATATTTATAAAATTCTATATAAAATAATCACAAAATATAGTATACTATTAAAAATATTAATTTTAACTTAAAGACGTATAGCGGACTTCCTACAGATATGCAAAATTTTTATTAATTTTAAATTTTAATTTAAAATTAACATTTTTTATTTTTAACAGTGCTAAATTATATGTAGAATTTTCAGGGCGTGTTAAAAATTATCTAAAACTATCTTTAGACTGTCCAATCTCTACTCATCCCCGATCGCTTTTACAGCCTCCGGTCCTTCATCGTCGCATGTTCGCATTCCTAACTGATTAATCTGTGAAACCGCGATGCGAAATCGTGTTACATCGGTCGTCGACTGGAAGAGGAGGCGTTCGTCGACGATGCAACATCCTTCATCGAATATAATGTATCATGCTAGATTAATATAGTCGCTAATCATTATCACAATCGACATTGATGATCACTTCGGCTTGACAATGTTTGAAAGTTAGTCCATCTTGTTTTTTTTTCTTTTAGAAATTGATTACAACTAATAGTAATAAAATTCGTTTGTAACTTTGAGTACATTCATATTTTTTTTATTAAATATAAATATTTTATTAAATAAATTATTTATATATTCATAGCAGCGAGATAAATCTCATTAAAAAGATTGTCGCTTGTTTATTGCAATTAATGGATGATTTTGAAATAAATATATATCCGATATCAGTAATGAGAGAAAGGTTTAAATCGTAAAATTTCACTTTTCTTTGGTTATTTAAATTTCTTTTGGTTTTATAGGAACTAAGAGCGACTTTACTCGCATTCATAATTAATTTAATCTGCAGCAATTAATTTAACGATCGATGTTTATTTCTACCTATATATTAATTTTAATTTCTGTTGGACTTTTTATCTTCTTTTAGTTCTAAGAATTGAAAAAAAGATGAAGAATAAATTAAACACGGATTAAAGTTTTAAATTGATAAAAATCTACATTGATAATAAAAATGTATCGGAATTGCTAACATTATAGCAAAACTTCTACATAATTCATCCAATATGAAACTTTCCACGTATCGAACAACAAAAAAGTTCATAATTCTATCCACATTAACAAGATAGCACAGCTGTTGTTTGACAAGTTAATTGGCGAGTAAGCTAATCGGTTAAGTTAGGTTGAAATTATCCAAGGATTAACTAAATGGACGATTAGCTTATCGCGTAACACCTACTTACTTTATTTAATGTATACAGAGTGTACAATTTTTTTTCGTTGTGTGAGAAAAGAAGAATTAGATTAAAGGGACGACGAATTACACACAGAGGTAGAAATCTTGCTTAATCATGATCGAATTGACCGCCGATTAAAGTTAATCAGAGCTCGGCGTTCGAAATGTCGCTCTGGACGCGAAACGAGAGATATAGGCGTTGCGACGTCTATGCGCACGCCGAGGAACGCGGCCATCTTCCAGCGATCGCGCGAACGAGCACGATATGCGTCGCCGTTTCGTAGCATATCGACCGTCGCGAAAGTACGAAAAGGGGATTGCGAAAGCGCCAGCGGGCGCAGTGGCGCAACGACGCGACGCGACGCGATGTGACGCGACACCGTGCAGATGAAACCGCGCGTTATTTACTTTGCCAGGGAACAGAATCACGATTCTCTCTATAGTCGTTGTCACGCGAGCAATGTCGCGCGAGGACTGCAACGGCAAACCTGCGAGAATGCTGCTCTCCGTTCAGCGTTGCACATTCTTGAAAGAACGGACAAGCCGCGGCGAACATGTACGTTCTCGCGGCTTGAGTGCCATTAAGTCTACGCTGGACATCGAAATGCATCGTCAACTATCGCAGCATTTCGAGCTTGAAATTACATTGAGTCCGGACTGAGAGAAATGTTTTGTATGTGTTGTATTGACAAAAATTTTCTTTTGATTTTAGACATTTTGTTAGAATAATCAAATTTTGATTATTAGAACAAAATTTTTAACTTATAAAAACGTTTTTATTTTTTAATTTAGAAATTTCGTTCTCTAATCAAAATTTGATTAGAGTAATAATAAAAGTAAGAAATTCTTTGTAAATCACATGATGAAATATTTCTCTTAGTGTACATTGAAGATTAATGATTGCGGATTAGAGATTAGAATTCAATTAATCTAAATAAAAAATGGATTACCTCTCCAAGCAACGTCGTTGAGCAAGAAATTTGTATTTTGTTCCTCAGTAATATCTACCCTGAATTTTATTTTTTATTTTAATTACCTACGTCGCAAAAGAGCTTTTATTTGCAGAATAACATGAATATATGGAGCAAGTATTAAGCGTGATTTTCATGCGGTAACGTTGGTACTTCTCAGTATCGCGTTGCTGCCCTAGGAGTCTTACCTAGCTTTACCTCCTACACTCCGCTTATCTTCGATCGAACTACCCGCACAACTATATCATGAAAACAACTCACGCGAATGCCGGAACAAGCGTGTCCGAATACTTTCTCTCTCTCTCTCTCTCTCTCTCTCACTCACTCACTCACTCAGGCTTATATATTTAATTTTATTTTATTGAATAAGAAACTACATACTATATTGCATACAAACATACGATTTAAATTCGTACAACAAATTGTAAAAATCTCCAAGTAAAACAATAAGTTATGTATTTATATAATTCAACGTTGTTTTCGACAAAGCGATGTTTCCTAGAAATTAAAAAAATATTTTCCAATTACATTATTCTTTTTCTTCTCTTTTTATTCATAATTCTACCCAAGCGATTATTGCCGCTTATTCGTTCCAATGCGCAACTGTGGCCAATCCCAAAGTGTTGAATAAAACTAATTTTAACAAGTACGGGTTCTCTTCTTTCTCTCTCTTTTTCTGTATCTCTTTTCTTCATCCTTCCTATGATAGCATCAGTATCCACCTCGCGTCACATTGTCCCTTGTATCTCGATATACTTCCATCGGTGTTTCGTCCCTCTTGTTCCTTCCCCACCATGATTCCATGCTCCGTGTTCTCCCTCCTTGTCCCCCGTTCTCCATCTCCTTCCTCCACCCTGTCGTCGTTCCGTGAACCCACAGCGAAGACAGCGTAAAAGTGAAGAGAGGGTAGCGAGATACCGGTTATTGGCGGGGACTGGCATATTTCACCGGGTGTCCGGCAATCAGGCCTTTGTGTACGGCTCACTGCACGCCGTTGCATACCCATGCGCGTGCTACGAGAAAGGTGGAGAACCGGGGGGATGGGGACGAAGGAGAGACGAGAACGTAGGGGATCGAGGGGGATGAGGACGGAGGAGACAAGCGGCGGGGAAGAAGTGAGAGCGACCGAGAAACGGAACATTTATTCAACGGCGTGGAACTAGTCATAGGTGCATTCGGCCGGAGGGGGTGGGAGGGTGGAGAATAGCGAGATGCGCGGAGCATGCGGATACACTCCCGAAAGTGTCTAGATGACGCGTATCTAACCGCGTATCCGCGCAATCGATATTTTCCGGCCAGCGCAAGCTGTTAAAAAAAAAAAAAAAACCACACCTACCAACTTTCGAGGGAGTCTTCCTTGTTAGAAATTTTTCCAGACGCTATCCTTTGTGTTTTATCGATTTTTTGGAAAAAAAAATATTCCTGGTAAAAATTATCATCAGGAATGATTCTGACTGGATAAAGAATTTTTAATATCACAAGTACATTTAATTAATAAAGTTGTACTCCGTTTGAATCTGAATGAAGAATAAGACGCGAAGTTGGCTGCGGATAGCGCGAGAATCTTGATGAGGATTATTAAAAGCGTCTTGATTCTAAATTCTGTAAATCTTGTAAGCTAAGATAGGCATTAAATTCATCTCGGTTCGCGGATAAATGTTGAATGCTTTCAAGTAAATACGAAAAGTTTATGTTTCGAGAAAGTATCTGTGTCCGGCGTAACCGGATATTCTGTTTTGCGAGTGGTAGTCCATTTTCCATCCGAGTGCTCTAATGCTGCATCTTTAATGACTCTCGTTATGGTAGCGTGGGACTGTCATTCGATTTACATTGCCTGCGGTTGCCTGTGGATAATGCTGGAATCATTAGATGGCCTAGGCTGACACGCGATTTACATGTATATATGCGTATTCGCCATTAAGTGGCTTCTTCTCTTGCTCTCTCCTCCCTCTTCTTCCCTTCTTGTGCCATCATCCGTGCTGTGAACACAGGAACGGATTCGAACATCCGTATACCCCTAGGATGAGACTTGACTTATGTTCGCTCGCTTCATTCGATTTCTTAAAAATTACTATATTTTATATTTATTTTTTCTATAAAAGTTCTACTCTCTATATTTTTTGAAATGAAATCTCACTCTAAGAAGTGAAAATTGAGCTGATCTTAAAAAAACTGGCTCAATTTTTAATCTTTAAGATTTCACTCTTTAGAATAAGATTCACTCTAAAAGGTTTAGAGAGTAAGGATGCTAATCGATTGAAAAGAATCGGAATAGAGAATAGTCTTAGACAGCAACGTTTCGATCTTTAATAACATTTACTCTCCATTTTCATCCGTAAGCGTATATGCGTCGCAAGATTTTTGTCGACTCTTAGAAGTATCTCGATGTAAGAGATTAAAAACTTCGGAATTGACGGTGGGTCTAATATATAAACTCAAGTTCATTTATAAATTATTTTATCAAAAAAATTTAATTTTCTTTATGCGCAAATTTAGATTACTTTTAATAAAGTATATTTAGTTTAACTCTTTTTATAAAAGATACATTTTGATTCTTTCAAATTAATTAGTGTTTTTTAATTAACATAATTAAATGGGGCTTACAGACTTGGTATCGTAACGGTCTTAGAAATTTTAATTAAGTGCGGTAGTTACAGATAGATTGATCTTATATCTAAAATCGATTGGATTTTAGGTGTGATCTTAAGACTCTATCCAGCCAATAAAACGATCATACAGCGTCTCGCGATCGTATCCGAGACAATCTTAAATGTAAGATCGTATTACGAATGCCTTCCTAAGTGATTCGCGATGATGAGATAAGTTGGCTGTATCAAGTCCGGTCCTGCATCCGTGACGTTTGCGCGGCAGTCAAGCTTAGGCTGGCTAACACGGCGACGGAATGCGCGCCGTGAAGTCGCGCACGCGCACGAGAGCAACATCGTTTTCCTGTAACGTCGACCATCAAGAGAGCAGACCCCGAAGGGGTCAGCGGAAGCGTCATGCGCGATCCGTTCGTTGTAAACGACGGGCGAGCGAGTAATGCGAGCAATTGATAGCACCGCGGGGATCTGTGAAGTTAGCACACGACATTGTATTGATGAGAAAAAAATATTTAAAATAACGATAAATCCAGCAGATTTTTCATAGCTCTATAGGTCCTTATAAAAATAAAAAAAGCTTCCATATTTTTTTATATTTAAAAACCAAAATTGAAAATAAAATGAGGTGCTAATTTTAGTTTTTTGATATGAAAGATGCAATACTTTTTTATTTTTATAAGAAACTATAGAACTATGAAAAATGTTACTGCAACTGTCATTATTTTTTTTTCTTTTTTATATTAATAGAGTGATGTTCGTAACCTAAATTTATATGGAGTTTTGAAGTTAGTACAACATTCTATTAATATAAAGAAAAATGATGACAGTTCTAGTAGCACTTTTCATAGTTTCATAGATTTTTATGAAAATAAAAAAGTTGCGCATTGTTTAGAAAAAAAAATCAAAATTGGAAATTGTGATATGCTAGTTTTTTAGTATAAAAATGTAGAACTTTTTTTTTATTTTGAAGGAACTATGACAATTGACGGAAACTATTACTGGAACTGTCATTATTTTTTGTTATATTAAAATAGAATGCGCTAACTTTACGGATTTCGCCATATAAGCGTATAAGAAGACGCGATCCATTTAAGTTCTCAAGGTGACCTCGACCGAACTCCGATTAACTTTAATCGGCGAAATTACTCGTAACGAAACTTTTACGTAATTCGTCATTCTTATGTCCATTACCACCAGTGTACATTAATTTGAATCTTGGTTCAATTAGTTCTGTATCTTTTTTTTAATTTTAAGAATTAGAGGAAAAGATGAAGAATAAATTAAACTGAGATTATAAAGTTAATCTACATTGGTAGAAATCAATCACGAAGTGGCTATCTCGTAATTACCGATGAAAATATGAATATCAAAATATGAATATCATATATGTGATATAACATAATTGTGTTATGTCAACAAAATTTTAATTGTGGAAAGTATTGCATCTTTCATATTAAAAAACTAAAATTAGCACCTCATTTTATTTTCAATTTTGGTTTTTTAATATAAAAAAATATGAAAGCTTTTTTTATTTTTATAAGGACCTATAGAGCTATGAAAAATCTCGCTGTAATCCAGGGATTTTTTTCACAATTTTTTTTTCGACGAAATCGAGGTTTATAGTCTTTTACTTAATGAAGACATTAAAATTATTTTTTTTTTTATTATTAAGAAGGATAGTTTCCTTAAGTGCACATCGATGTAATACTTAAATCTACATATGTATATCGTACAGTAACTCGGAAACAAAGAAGTTTTCCACGCGTGATCGTAAATAATTCATAGTAATGCTCAACACGATGAGGTCATTGTTTCCAACAGATAAATGCGTAATAGGCGCTCCTTCACGCTGTCATTTGCCGCGCCTAAAGAAATTTACGATGCAGAAATGCAGTGCCTCTAAGATATCGATGTGTTCGTTTCCAAAAGAGCTCGATTTTTCCCATCGATATTCACGAAATTCGCATACAGAAAATGCACAAAAAAAACATTCTATTCTACTAAAAATAGTAATTACTCAATTAATTTTTTTCATTTTAAGTAATATGATTACTTAACAAAGTTATAAAGTGATTATTTAACAAAGAATATTTTCTTGATAATAATCTTGAAACATATTTAAAAAAGACATTATGTACTCAAGAATTTATTAATTTTTTTTAAAGAATATTATAAAATCCAAGAAGCGACTGTATATGAAAAGCAAATCGAATTTGTTTTAATTTTAATTGAAATATATATTAAACTTATCAGATTCAAAATATTTTAAAATAAAGAGTGACCCTGTAAAAGGAACTTTTCGCACGTTTTTTGCCCTCAATTTTTAGACTGTATGCCAAATGATATCCTATAATGAGATATTAATTACAAAGAAGTTTCAGATTGAAGTGACTATTGTTATCTAGTAGCTGGGGAGGGGGAGGGGGGGGTCACGTATTATATCGTGTCTATGCGAAAATCCGTTTTCTTTTACATTCCCAACTCTAATAAAAATTACCACCTCAACTTCAAACTCCTCTGTAATGTTTCAATATAAGGTAAAATTTGGCACACAGTTCAATTCTAAAAGGCTCAAATAACGAGCGATTTTTGGGATTACTCTTTGATACTTGTGATGAATTTATGATAGATTTGTGGATATATAAACTACAATATATATTTTTCTGTGTGTGTGTAACGTCAATCAATGTCCAATCCGTTTTGACCTTTCGCATTCTGGAGATAACATTTCGTATCAATTTGAATAGAAATTGCAGATTAGAAGACAATCTAATTTAATCTAAGATAAAATAGGGAATTGATTTTTCTTCGAAAATTCTTTAGCGCGGAAGAAGTCTATATTGTCAAGATGTTAATTTCTACAGTCTAATTTAAAAATACATCCATTTTCTATTTCGGAAACGCGCTTGAGGAGAGGCATCCACCGGCAGGGGTTGGTGGTTGAACAATAATCGGTCGGAAATAATTTCGGTTTGAATCGATGCGCGAGGGGGTCGAGGTACGCCAAGTAGGTCGCCGCGGATCCCATTGCTGCCAACAACAAGACGAGACGAGACGCCATCGTTGCCGCTGCGAAGTGCAGCGGCGCGTTGCACTTTGTCGCGGGACCGCCATGAGGACTCATTAATTCTGCGCGCGCGACAACGCTGTTGAGTGCACTTGAGCACTTGAAGTTAACTATAAAGATCGATTTCTCCTTGCGTGGTATCTTGAAAGATTAGCCACTAAAGTCTGAAGGCGCGATTGAAACTTTCGAAGCTCGATATTCATTCTCGCACTCTTAAAAGTGCAACAATGTTAAAAGTGTCGCGTCATTATTAATGCAATTTTTTTAATAGCTTCAGTATTCAATTTTTAAAAGTTGATTATTTTATTATCGCTTCTTAAATTATGTTATACAGCATTTCGTAAAAATTTAATGCGATATTTAAAACAATTAACTCTTTAAATAGAATATCGAAGTTAATATTAGAGAATTTTTGCAATACCGTATATTCAAATATGGTAAACGCTAAAGTCTCGTTATTTAGAAAAATAGAACTGCGCATGTGCAGTTTCGACTTTTCACTAAATTAACATTTACCGTATCTACACGATATTGCAAAAAATCTCTATTTTCGAAAATTCATTACGAAATTTTGAAAAAAAATATAATTATCTGTAACTAGATATGTACAACCGATACATTTCATTCATTTATTTATTGGTATTTTCTGCTGTATTATAAAGTAATTAATATTCCAAAGATACAGGTGCAGTAGATATTAAAGTCTATATTAAACTACGTTTACTATTAGAGAATGAGGAGGATTGTTGAAGGTTAGAATTTGATCAATCAAATTTTAATTTCAATCTAATTTTGTTCTAGTTGATTGAATTCTAATCTCTAATTTACAATCTTCACAAAAAGGATTTCCAGATTTAATGCTATTAATAAATGCTTGTCGATTTATCGTAAAATAGAATCGACATAGAAATAATCATATTTACTCGTTAATAAAGAAATATTTTATTTTTAATTGAAAATTAAGCCTAGAATAATCTTGGACGTCGGTTTTGTGTAAAATACTATACTATATGATTTATAACATCGGGTAAATATTGTTAAATTTATAATATCAAATTATATCCAATTGGAATTATTTAGTTAGTTTAGTTAGTTTTAATCATTTCTGTAGGTCACCACTGTTCTACCTAATATACCATTGAAGACGGAAACAATTTAACTCTCAAAAATGTATTTAATTTATCTCAAATTTAGTTTACATTATTTAGTTTTTTATTTAAATGTATGAATATAAATGATGTACTTTGAAACTAATCTTATTTAATTCGAAGAAGAAGAATAGGAATTATCAATTTAATCTTAATATTGTTTTATTTTTATTGCATAAGAATATTGTTTTATTTTTATTGCATAAGAATGCAATAAGATTGTCTCAAGAAATTATTATCTTGTTATCCTTTCTGAAGATAATCTTCAATGCTAGCTTTAATAGCTTTTTTATGCTAATAATTTTTATTCGCATGTTGCTGTCCTTACAAGAAATGCTCGCAGCCGGATATTCGGATCAATGTTTTATTTTAAATACAATCCGATACTTTCTCTCGCTTCGCGGGCGTGCGATTTTGAGGCGTTACGATTGTTGTTTGCCGCGGAACGGCTCTCTCTTGCTCATGACGAGAACGAACAATACGTCCAAAGTCGGTCACGAGAAAGAGAAAAGGTTCGCCGTTCTCGCAAAATCGGGACTCTTTAAGGCTCATCCAGATGCAATCTCTCACGCGTTCGCCCGCGAGACACGCTGAAAATCACGAGACTTTCTAATTCCCTCCTCATGTGTCTCCTTCGGAATATCGGTGGCAAATTTACGCGAATCTGCATTTACTGTTAGATATATCAAAGGAGCAACTCCTTTGAATTAAATAGCATTTTGTTATTTTTAACTGTTAAAATGTAAATTAATCCATTTCTGTAATTAGTTTCAAAGTAAACATTGCATTATCCATTAACGTATGCATTTAATAAATAATAAATTAAATTTGAGTCAAATTCAATACCTTTTCTTAAGTTAAATTGATCAACTCCATTGTTTTAATCAAATTAGCGAGCAGTGGCGACCTGTAGATATGATTAAAAATAATTCAAATTAATGACATTATGAATTTAACAGTATACTCGTTGCGAACTTCTCGATTCTATCGCAGCGGTGGCTATCGATCGCTGGCATCACTGTCGATAATAGCCGACGTTCACATTTCAATTTTTTAACCTTTCACGATGACTGGCGAATCAACATTTTCTGCTTCGTGACTGAAACGTTAAAAGACTCGCCATCGAATTCATATAGCAAGCGGAAACGTCGCGGCTCGTTTAATATCTAACGCATCGAGAACCGGAGATTGTCGACAGCGAACATTACGATTGAGTTTTGGGAAGAAAAGGCGAGTCTCGTATGCGTCGCGAAACCAACAAGATTTGGAAGGACCACTGGCGTGGCTCCGGAATATTCTACGTGCCATGAATATAACTGACAAGTACAAATGCTTAGGATTAGCACCGCGCGGTCCAGACATTATATTTAGTCGGATATTACTTATATTATTGATTATTCTAACCAAATTTTGAAGTTAAAAATAAAGTTTTGTAAGTTCAAGTAAATTAGAGTAAGTTACTTTTGTTGTTAACAAAAAATTTAGTATTCCAATTTACTTTTGTTGTTAACAAAAATTTAGTATTCCAATCAAATTCTGATTGGAATAACAAACATTTTAATTTAAAAAGAAAAAAGTTTTTGTAAGTCACATTGAGAAAAAAATTATATCCTAAATTTCAATAAATATTTATTGGAATAATACTAACTAAATATTTATTAAATATAAAAATATCTTTTTTTTTTTTTACAAAAAACATTAATTTGATTTAATCACTTCTTATTAAATAAATATTTATTTATTGTAAGTAAATGTTTAGTTGGCAGTGTTCAAATAAATATTTAAATTTAGGCTATTTTTTTCTCAGTGCACATATTACAAAACATTTCTCTCAGTTATTCTATATTCAGTTGTCACGTACAATATTATATCTGATACTTTACATTAAAGGTGTCTTCCATTTGGCGCTCACAATGCTTGCGAGCATTATTTGTCCTTGTTTAATATTTGATAAACAAGGATAAAATGATTTCCTGAGCGTCAAATGGAACGCATCCTATGTCTCTTCCCGTCGTCGCGGATCGCAGTCGCGGAATTGCGACGAGATGTCCGCGCGATTTCGCGGCCATTTGGAATAATACCGTGGTGATTCATTTCGCGGATGCCGTTTAAAATTAAACGCCGCCTCGCCGCGTCGCACAACCTCGGTTAACTGACGCTCGCTTGGTCGCTTCGATTCCAGCAAGGAATTATTATCGTTGAAGGCCACGTAGATGCTTCGGCTTTCGCCTTCGGATTGCTTGAAAATTGTGAGTTTGTACACTCGGATGGGGAATTGTTAATGGACGAATGTGGCATTCGATTCTGAAATGAATTTTGATTCTGTAAATGAATTTTTCTCAATAGTCTTCACGACTCCTCGTTTGATTCGCCTGATTCAATATTTGATGTTACACGGTCGTGACGATGAAGAAAATATCGCTCCTGGTGGAGACGATCGCAAATGGCAGACGCGTGTCACACAATTGTGTTAAACATAAATGTGCATGATAATTAACTGAATAAATAGTACGCTCTGCTGAATTCGTCGTAATCCATTATCTTTGGCGATAGCCACAAGCTCGCACGTGTCGCTCGTCTTCATTCTTTTGCATTATGAGACCGCGAATATACTCACGATATTTTAATAATGTACTATCGCAGGAAATTCCGACCTGCAACTTTGATTTCGAATGCGAGCTTAGCAATAATTATATTTGCAATAGCTTTCCAAGTTTACAATGAAATGATTGAACTCGGAAAGAAAGAGAGAGAGATAATTTTTTTGCAATTTTATGTCGGGCTGGATTTTATATTGAGAAAAAACTTAATTTCATTAAATTAGTTTTTATTTTTTTAAATTTAATTCTATTTTTTTTTTATTATATTTGACTTATGCGTTCTCTAACAAAAGAAATAAAGACAAACTAATTTAATCAGATTAACTTTTTTTTCCATAATATTTATTTAATATTAATATTTTGTGATAACTTATCGCAAGATTAACTAGGCACTATTGTCGCAAATAATATTTTTGGAATCTTTATAAACTTCAAATAATATAATAAAAATTTTTTCAGTTTTCATAGAAAAATGTTTACGTAACTATAAAGAATTTTTCAAAGAAGTAAAGAACCAAATATGATGAAGACAGAGATCTTGGTGCCTAATAATTTTAAGTAAATTTTAAATATATCTTAATTGTATTTTAAAATTTATTTATTGTTAGAAATATTATTAAGCAGGATTGATAAGTTAATGTTTTTTTTTTAAATTAAATTAAGTTAATGATTTATAAAATTAATAAAATTTAGTTAAAAGTGATGGAAGAAAATATTAACTTAATAAAAGTTAAGATTGAAAAAAAATTTATTTTGAAGTTTAAAAAAAAGTTAATTTGAAAAAAATTATTTTTGAGATAAGAATATTCCAATTTTTCTTAAAATGATATTACTTTAAATAACACTTACAATATAGATTATTAGTTAATTTTTAATTTAATTTTTTTATTCACGTGTAAATTACTTATATATAATAAGAGTCACATCATAAGACATTTTTATCAAAATCTTTCGAGAGAGAAGAATATATATTATTTATCTCTCTTTTTTTAAACCTTTATCTAACTTCCGAAACAACTGCTCATGCATGTTTACGATTATATCTAGATATTTATTACAAAAAATATGCGTAAAAATTTTATTAGAAATTTATTAATTAGAAAATGAGTAGATGTACAGCACTGTTTTACAACAATTCTTCATCTAAGATTCATTTTATTTATATTTATATTGCTGAAATATAATATTTATGACATCTAAAATTAGTGTGATTCAAATATAAGCGGGAAACCTAGCGAGCCAATAAAAACTGACTGCTGTATGATGTGACTCTTATTATAAAGTCTCTAATCATAAGATTATTATACTTTTTTTCAATTAATTCTCTAATGTTTAAGATTTTATAGAAAAAAATATTAGCGTTAAGAGACAGAAACATTTTTAATTTAAAAAAATATAATAAATAATAAATAAAGTTTAGGAGTAACTAAATTAAGTTAAAACTTAATGCATTTAAAATTAACTAAATTGAGTTAAAAGTCATTAACTTTTTTTAACTTTTAACATTTTAATTAGTTAATATCCAACTATTATTAAGTATCAAGATTCAATCTCGACTATTTTGGCGCATCTTTACTTCTTTGAAAAATTCTTTAATTTATAAATTTGCAGATTAAATAAAATTGAGGATAAAATACTTGATCTTTACTCATTTACGAGAAATAATGTGGATCGCTAATGTTTGTTGCCATTTTGGTAATTCGGTAACTCATAAAAATTCTTACGTTTCTTTATCGAGTTACGTAGCCTTGTATTTCTATCGTGCACATGCTAATATGGATAGATAGGAACAACGTAGATACGCAAGACGCGCAATAGTGATCAATGACCGAACGCCAACGTCGCGTACTTGTCGAGAAAGTTGTTCGGAATCTGCGCTCCACAGAAATCTCTCACAAGCGCATTTCTTTCTCGGTGCTCTCGCATTGACTTCGAGACAACTCCTACATTACCCATCCAATATTCTGGAAACTGACTCCCTTGTTTGATCATTGGTTTTCCACTAACTGAGAAACTTTCAGGGGAAAAGGGAGAGAAAGGACTTTGATTATCATGATCGCATTAGATCTCATTAAAATTAAAGAATTCTTAGCAACACGTCACAAATTGTAATTTGCGTTTCGGTTCTCAATTAGTCTTAATTATGCATGAATCATTCGATAAATTAAAATCATTTGATTAAATTGCCTTTTACGATTGACAAAGAAATGTTCTTTTAAATGCATTTTGGATTGTAGAAATTAGCGGGTCGACAGGCTCCTTTACTTAAATAAAATATATCTGCGTTGTAATCTAATTTAACAGAGTTTAATTCCTTTGATGTTAGTTACGACACAAGCGAGATACAGAAAAATAAAATCACATTGTTATTTGATAAAACATCTCACGTGTCCACTTTTGTAATAATTTTGATTTTTTTTCTCTTGCAGCCTATGGTCCACAGTCCTCAAATAGCCAAATCGAGAACTAGACTTGGTGAAGCCGGGCGAGGACGATAGCCAACAGTCCTTGGACCGGTCGCTAAACTCGCTTGCGAGTTTCCATTTGGTGTGCTCTCATAAGGCTATCAAAACGTCGACTCCATCGGTAATCAAGTTATCGGGGGGTGGAACAGCTGGCAGTGGGGAGCAATTGTCCCCAGGGCCTGGCCCACCTCCCCCGGCATCTTCGTTGATCGGCGGTGACGGTCGCATCAACGAGAACACACCAGCCACAGATAACAATGATGACGAAGCGGAGCAAACTGTCGTTTCGACGACTAGAACGACGAAGTCTACGTCTGCGAAAATGGAAAAGGAATATGGCCAAGCTAATGAAACCACCATGAGTTTTGTTCTAAAACTAGATGTAGAAGCTGCAGCTGCGCCGATGGTGGAGAACACGACAAAGGACAGTGACAGAAGTGAAGAACAATCGCCACCGACGTTACTGTTTGCTCAGGAGATATGGCGATCCCAGGAGCCCGTTGCAGTCGCTACCGGCACAGCAACGACTATCACCACGACAGGGAACGCCATGGTGATCACGAGCGGCAACGACTCCATTGCGACTACTAATAGCAAGTCGCAGCTGTTGCAGTTGTCTCTGGAGGCGACAAGCAACCAAGAGCAACAGACTGCAACGGCCACCACTGCGTCTACTCTCACAAGTGTCAAGCCTGTGGTGACTTATCCAGTCGCTAAAGGCGCCAGGGAGCAGGTGCAAAAAATTATCACCGGTTCACAAACCACGGAGGTGTTGACATCGCGTGTCATCTCGCAAAAGTTATCGCCATCATCCACTGATCAGGCGCAGCTTGTCCCGGTGACGGTCAACATTTCTTCTCAAACATCGACTAACTCGACGTCCTCGTCATCTCCCAATAGTGGCGGCGTTCTCTGTCCTTGGCAAACAACTATGATCACGGTCCAAAACAATCAGCCGATATATCAATCGAAGAATCAAGTTACGACTGCTGATCTTATCCATTGTAAGCAGCAACAAGTAACGGCAAGCACTGTACAGACTACGTTACATCACAAATGTCAACCAGTATACTCCACTTCTACTACGGGCACTTCTACTACAGCGGTGAAGGATCTACAAAGATTTTACACGAAATCATTGCCAAGCAGCATCATCTCAGCTAATCAATCGGCGCAAAAAATCAAGACCGTGACAAATGTGATCACTAATCCATCTACCATAGTTGCACAACGTAATAATTCATTATCTAGATCACAGGGTGCGCAGAAAACACGAGTGTTACCTGGTCAGTTTATAAACAATCAGACAACAGCGAACAATGCAAATTCGCAAAAAATTCAGTTAGGCAATCCGACACAGAAGACGACGCAGCCTATCGGTGCAACGAATATGCAAAAAACAACTCTCCAACCTGTCTGCAACAATCAAAAAGTTCCATTGTTGAGTGGCAATCATCTTCCAAATCTCAAAACGCAACAGCAAAAGTTGCAGATGCCTCATAAGATATCTTTAACTGTGGGCAGGCAGCAATTACAATCAAATACACAACAAATAAATAATGTCTCGAAATCTAGTAACCTTGTAACCGGTATACAAAAGTATCCTCCACCTGGGCAACATTTTATGGCATGCCAACAAGCAGCCATATCTCAAGTCAGATCTCAATCAACGGCAACCGGGCTGCAAAAATCTCAGACAATGGCCACAGTACAAACCACCAAACTACAAACTACGATGAGTAATGTCTGCAAGAGCAATAGTGTGCCAAATGTTTCCAAATCATCGCAAAATTCGAATGTGCTTAAACAACAAATACAGTTGCAAACTACGTCAGCGCAATTGTTACAAGGTCCGCAAGTAATCCAAAAATCTCAACAGCAGCAATCGGCGAATAATCTACAGGTTCAACGAAGTATTACTAATGTGCATTCGAAGGTGATAGCGCCTGTACCGAACAATCAAAGAACTCCGATTATGATGAACTCGAAAGTTCAACAGCAGCAACAGCAACAACAACAACAAACGATGATGCGGGTAGGAATATCAAAGGGTCAGACGCAAGCTGCTCAAACTGTAGCAAGTCTGAAGACTATCTCGCAGAAACCCATAGTGAATCCCGCTAAGACGACTGTAAATTCTCAAAATAATGTCATTCAACAGCCTATTATAGTGCAAAGAAATAACAATCCTCCTCAACCTGTGAAAATCATTCAACAACAACAGCAGCAACAGAATATAATTGGTCCGCAAAATGCTCCGCAAAAACAATCTGGATGCATTAAGACTATTCCCCCGCAGAAACCTGTACAAAGAAATCACGCTCAGAAAATTGGCAGCAACCCTGGCATTAAACCCTTGTTGAGTTCAAACGTAACGGGATTTACGAAAATCCAAGGTCCGACCTCGACGCAAGTGGCGCAAAAAACGTGTATTAAGACCTTGCTGCCGCAGCAAACGGTGGTCACACCATCCAATGTAATAGCTCCGCACAAAAACTCGCCGATCAAAATTCAGCAACAAGCGATACAGCAGAAACAATTGGTCATGACGCCGCAATACACTCAGCAGATCCGACAGCAAGTCGGACAAATAAAAACTTTGCTTCCGATAACCTCGGCTATGATTGACTCTCGTAAAGACGTCACTGAGAATAAGTAAGTTTAAGCTTAAGTATGAACTTTGTAATAAATTTATTTACTTAATTTTATTCTTTTTTAAATTATCTGATATTATCGTAATAAAATAAAATAATAATATTTGTAGAATCGATAATGAGTCACGAATGTTTAAAGAAGAGGAGCAAAGTATCCCTAAATCGCCAGTAAGAAGAATGCCGCTTCCTTACGAGGTACAAATCTATACGTTATAAAGTATACTCAATGCTTTGGTTTATAAGATGTATATGTTTTATGTGTATCTCGAGATTATTGATGGATTTTTAGCAAATTTCAATTTAAAGCAAATTCTTTTTTAACTGTAGTGTCTTCAATTCGTTCTCCAAGACCATAATTATGGAGCACCACCGCCACGGACGCCACCACCACCTCCATCGCCACCTCATCCGAAGCAGCAACCCATTAACGGAGCTGGCAGTTCCACAGCTACCTCCCAACATCCTTACATCTTCGGACCTGGTAATATCAATATTAATGTCAATCATTTATTATCTTTTTTTTTACAAGAATCTATATTTTTGAACCTTTTTACAAACTAAGAAACCATCATGTATCTTCTAATATAAAATCTAATGAAGTTAGGAATAACAAATATTTTTTATAATTGAAGTTGCAACCAACACCAATGTAGAGGATGATGCTGCCAGTGTGATAAGTAGTGATGCGGGACGAGAGGCGGAACCGGAAGGCGAAGAAACTGAAACAGCGCCCGAAGGCGAAGGTGATGACGAGGACAGTGTTACTAGATGTATCTGGTAAGTGGAATTTTATAAGTAGATGTATAATGTTACATATTATGGCTAGTGTAATAATGTGTTTCATATATTATTTTTAGTGACTTTGAACATGATGACGGATATATGATATGTTGTGACCGTTGCTTGTAAGTATCACCAATATTTTCAAATTACTAATGTAGAATACAGATTGAGAAATATTTATATATTTTTAGTCTATATTTATATTATAAAATAATTATACAGAAAAATTACGTATTCCGTAAATTACGTATTTGATGAAAACAGTACTTATTGAGAACTGATTATGCGATCATAGAGTATGGCAGCACGTCGATTGTATGGGCATTGATCGTTCGAACATTCCTGATGAATACCTCTGCGAGAGATGCCGACCACGACGAGTTGACAGACAGCGAGCACGCGCCTTGCAAATGCGTAAACGCGAAGAGCTTCTTAATTCGGACATGTCTTCTGACGCGTCCACCAGTTCAGCAGACACAGACGTCGGTTCAGTGAACAATGCCACGGTCCAAAAGAAACGTCCGCTTTCGCAGCAGCAATCGCAAATTCCGAGGCGCAACAAATCCGATACATCTGCCCAATCATCGCAGGTGCGAAGGTTAAATAACAATAACAATAATAATAACGTTGGAAAGAGGCAAAGAAGAGATTCGCAAGCCCGACAATCAAGCACCGTTCGTAAGAAGGAGAACAATGCCGCTCCAAAGCGAGGACCTGGGAAACGTAAGGCTAAGAGGAGAACGAGTCTGGAAGATAAAGAGGACGATGTGCAAGATACCTGGGGTACCAATATGGCTCCCCTTAGACAATGGATCGAAAGATACGAAGAAGCCGTTACGAATCATTACAGCCCCGAATTGCGAGCCAGGATATCAAATATCAAAGTCAATGGCACGCATAGCGACTTAAGGCAAAGTAACATGAATATCGTTGCCACCGGTAAATGCCGGCTCAACGTGCACAGCAATAATCTTAGAGTAAGTAAAAAGCTATCTCGAATTTGTATGAAAAAAATACATAAAGAAATGTTATGAAAACTAAATTAAATTTAAAAACTAAGTTAAATTCGTTTTCTTTTTAAATTACTTTATACTATTTAGGGTAAAGTGGAGCTTTTTTGTTCCTTTCTCGCGATAGTCTCTCATTTTATCTCTGAACAGCCATACTGAACATTTAAAAGTCATACTTAAGTTCTCAAGCAATCATGATTATATAAGTTGTAAGCACATCATTGCAAAGAGATAGATATATATTTACTGCCCTAATTTTATATTGCTTCAAGATTGAAATTGATAGGATCAAAAGGGATTTGATGAAATAATTTCGTCCTACTCTATATTTGATTTATTAAAATAGATACTAATTTTTTTGCCGATATTCTCAATATTATTAATGTTCGTCACTATCGCGATTACTTACTGAATTCTATACTAAAGTAACTATTCAAATTTTTATTTCCTCTATAGAAAAAATATATATTAAAGTTAATATGAAAAAAATCTTTTTACTACAGTTTTTAGTGGCGACAATGTACCTCCCGCCAAACACTCCTATCGTGGAATTACGTGGCAAATATATGCTCAGCACACAACACCGACTGCAGTATACGCAAAGTGGTAGGCAGCACGTCCAACGACCAGGACCGTTCGTGTTTTTCTATCGTCTGCCACGCGATGGCACCGAAGTGTGCGTAGACACGCGGACATACGGAAATGACGCGAGGTTCGTGCGGCGTAGTTGCAAGCCGAACGCCGAGGTGAAGCATTGCATCGAGAAAGGCACGCTACATCTCTATATTGTGACGACATGTGCAATCGAGAAAAATGCCGAGATAACAATCAAACATGAGCAGCATGATCTACTGCTGTCACCCAATCCCAGTTCCCCAGCGATGCCTGTTGTGTGCGCGTGTAATAATCCACGGGAGTGTCAAATTACAAACGCGGCGAACCAGCTGAACAGAAGAGGTAGCAATGGCGCTCTCGTCGAAAATGCCGAGTAAGTTTTCACATAATGATACAAATAACAAAATATACAGGATATTTTATATTTTTATAATGTATTATACTTCTGTTATTCAGTGGCAGAGAACGAAGGCGACGGGGTAGAAGGAATACAGTCTGCGAGGAAACCGACTCCGTACCACCGGCAGTTCCTCCGGTGACGAGTGTCACGCAAGCCGCTACAACTACAATATCGTCTGCATCATCAACGGTGACTCCTGCAACGCCAAGGAGAACCGCCACGACTATGGTTACAACTACAACAACCCGCCAAGTTGCAAAGGAAGAGACCCCCGCTACGGTAACGAATACGCAGCCTCAAATGTCACCTAGTTTGAATCAATCGGTGACGATGACGCCGGAATCGAAAAAGGATAAAAAGAAGATGACACGGGAAGAGAGGAAGATGGAGGCGATTATAAAGGCTTTCGAGAAGCTAGAGAAGGCGGAGCAGAGAAAACAGGAGGTACAAGCGAGAAATGCGCAACGAAAAGAATCTGGTGGCACGCACAGCGATAACGAGGATAGTCATTCGACGACGGGACAATCCAAGAGTAGTAAACAAACAAATTCGGAGAGACCGCTACGACGTAGAAGAAGGAAAGGTCGAGCAAGGACAACAAGTTCATCTCAGTCACAGGGCAGTAGTCGAAGGACGAGATTGAACTCCGCCGAGTCGGACGTATCCTCCGGAGACGAGAGCAATTCTATGCAGTCACCGCCTCTGTTGAGTCAGAATTGTCCACCTAGCCGAGACGTTCCCTATTCATCGCACTTACACACTCCGTCTAAGAACACAGGTGATGTTAGCAATACCGGTTCATCATCTGGTGGAATTCCCACTGCGGCTGGTTTATTGCTGGCTTTAGCGAACTCTAATGCTCCCGGTCCTCCGAGTTCTCCACCGTTACAACAACCCACTCCTGTCAAAAGTCCTACTTGTGACAGCGGAGCCAGTAGCAGTTCGCAGAGTTCCACGCCACCGACACCGTTGTCCTCTGCCTGTTTATTGGTGGCTGCCGCGGTCGGCCCCTTGGCTCCGGGTTTCAAGTTTCCGAAGACGAAGAAGGTATTGATGAATGAATGGCTAAAGGAATCGCCCGATCCGCCACAAGTTAATATACCTCAAGTATCACCTCTGCCGGTTTTACCACCTGCCGGTCCACCAGCTTTACAAAATTCCATGAATCCGCTGTGCAGCAGGCATTTCTCACCGGTACCGACAGATGCTTCAGCGGAATTCTTATCTCAGAGTTACGCAGCGAAAAGTCTAGCCACTCTCGTGCAAGCTGCCAATTCGGTTAGCGGCATATGCGATTCACCGCCGCAACGTAGACAGCAACAGCAAGTGATTCCTAGTAATAACAACAATAATGGCAATGGTGGCAGTCCCGCTGTCTCTACAGGCTCGGCAAAGAAGCGATGGTTGCGCCAGGCGATTTCGGAAGAGTGTGATTCACCCAATAGTCGGCCTGAGAGTCCTCCTTCGCTTAGCGAGACGGTAGCACCTCCCAAGAAGCGGAGAATAGCTCGAGAAAGTTTATCGTCAGATAATTACACCCCGCCGACGACACCGACCATGCTGCTTCCGACCGAAGCAGCGCCTAACAACAGATCACTGTGTTCTGCTGATGTAAGTTCGCAGTGTAAATGTTTTTTGTTAAATACTAATTACTTAAAAAAATAATATCAAAACTTTTTCTCATAATTAAAGGTAATATAAATGAGTTGAACCAAATCAGTTATAAGTGCTTAAAATATATTAAAATATATTAAAATCTAATGTCATACGATAAGATGTATAATATTTTAAAATATAATAAAGTTGTCGCAAATATTTCTATGGATTAATAATTAGATTTTAATATATTACTGAACTTATAATTGGCTTTATTAGGCTGTTTATATTTATCTTTGCATTATTTTAATATTTAATTTGTAATACGTATATGATAAAATAAACTATATATAACATTGTCAATATTTTCCAGGATGACTATACAGAACATGTGCAATCGCCTATCGTGGAACAGACCGATGATAGACATTATGATTCGGAATCTATAAAAGAAGATATTAAAGTGGATGATAGATCTATGGATTCTGACAAACCAATCATTCGAGAAAAACTTTCAATTGATATTTTTCCTCAATCAGAATTTTATGTAAAAAGTGAAGGAAAAACAGAATGTTCTGATATTAAAACGGAAGAGTCTTCTGAAATGGATGTAGACGTTATGACAAAAAAAGAAAAAGTTTCCCCGCAGTGGGAGGGAGATGATATAAAGTCCGAATGTAGTTACGATCAATTAGATCAGAAAATAATTGAAAAGATTCGAGAGGCCGTTGAAAGTAGAGTATCATTCAGCAATTTTGATATCAAGAAAGAATCTTTCGCTAAGGAGGAAATTGTTACTAAAGGCACAGTTGAAATAATTGATCAAAATGAACCCGATACCGAGATGGAAGGATTCAGTTCTCCCATCGCTACTATAGAACCCGATGCGATTTTAAAACAGCGAGTGGTGGAAATGCAGCTGGAATTCGGGGGTGGCATTGCTGAAATCGTGAACATTGCCAGTAGCGAAAACGAAAAATCGAACGACGAGAAGAAATCATCCGAAGTCATTGCAAAGTGTGAAGAGATTGCTGAGAAATCAGATGACAACGCATCTATCGACGAGTTTGATGTCGAAGCGCAGATGAAGAAGATCACGGGCGACGACGGTAACGACTATCAGGAAAAGATTGACACGAGTTCGGAGAAGGATAAGAGCATGGATGGAATAGAGGGACTAATGGATAGCTCGAAAGAGGATTCGGATTCCGAGGATAAAGACGTGGATGATGACAAGTACTGCGAATCTTCCTTTAAGTTATTTGATATCAGTCATGAAGAAACATCTTTCAAAGAATCGGATACTAAGCCCGATACTAAACCGGAACAGATTATCGTTACAGAAGATGACACGAAAGAGACGGATAAGGGTACGAATGACGAGCCCGCAAAGGAAGTCTCCACAGTGGAAGAGCCGTCTGCCTTTGCCGCCCTGTCGGAGGAGTCTATCTTCGATTCGACTTCTGCGAACATGGATACGGAGTCCATCGCGGACCCTCCCAAGATCTTTCACTCGATTCCACCTTTGAGCGAGCGCATTCGCAAGAAGACCGATTCGTCTGCCACGCCGAAAATGCCTAAGATGGACTTTGAAGCGGCTATCATAGAATCCACGATAAGTATGGACGCTGTGGACGGGTCTAAGAATGGGGAGCAAAAGTCGATGTTGTCAACCGCGCTACGCGAACTTTTGGAGGCAAAACTGGACGACGAGCCGACGGCCGAAGTAATGAAAAATGACGTTGATAATGAGAACACGCCATCACAAGTAATTCAACCAAAATTAGACTCCTCTGAACATAGTTTAGACACAATACAAGATTCGGCTTCGATTCAGGAAACGCCGAAGCTAGAAGAGATTCCCACCAAGGAGGAAGAGACCAAACCCAAAGAGATAAAACGGTTGAAAGATCCGAGGACCGTCGTACCGAATAGTATGCCAGCACCAGCTTTTAAACCGGACTCTCTTCCTCCTGTCAAGCGCAAGGTTAGAAGGGTAGGACTGTAGTAATGTTTTTTGTTGCTGAAAATGACATTTCGTTATTTTATCATTGTTCATTGCCATTATCTTCATCAATATATATATAGATATAGCACTATATAAATAGAACTATAGTATTATATAAAATCAAATAATTCCTATATTTTCATTTCCTTTTTATTTTCATAAAACTTTCATTTTCATAAAATTATTTAGTTTTTATTTCTATAAAATTATTTCTATTTTGTTATACAGGATGTTCCAATAATTATTACCACCTGAAATATCTTCTAATCTATAAGGTGTAGAGAAAAATTTATGTAACCAAAATTACAACGATGTAAAGGAGATTATCATATGACGATAATAATTTTTGTCCAGGTGGATGCGCTTCGGAAATTTCAAGGTCATTCGTTTTTTTAAATGGAATTTTATGAATTTTTTTACACAATATGATTCCTCTAATTATTCTGCATAAAAAAGTATTAAGATCGTGGTATCAAAAAATCAATAATTTACGAGATATCAAGTTTAAAATTACTTTACATCTGGATTTTGACATTCTTCATAAATGATGATGAATTTATTATTTTCTTCTTACAACAGATACATCGTGCTTTAATGAAAAGAAACATTCTTTGAAGGATGTCTTAAGTTCACAAAATGAAATTTAACATGAAAAATTTAGTATCGATATATTAATTGTGCAAGATGTATTTATTTGAAGAACAAGTTGATATGATCCTCATTTATGGAGAATGTCAAAACAATTCAGTGCGAGTGAAAAATTTATACGCTGAACGATATCCTAATCGCATCCTGCCTTCGCGTCAAACATTTAAAAATATTTATTATTGCGATAAAGTATTTATTATTGCGATAAATTTAGACAAACTGGTTAAATACTCATAAAAGTGAACGTAATAAGCGAATAACTTATAAAGGGAATGAAATTCAGGTTCTCGCAAAGGTCTCTCAAAATCCTTACATTAGTTTGATAAATTGAACTAGAAACTAATATTAAAAAGAATAGTGTATTCCGTATTTTACATCGTCACAAATACCATTCATATCATCTCTATTCATCAAGCATTGCATGGAACGGACTTTGTGAATCTAGATTATGTCAATAGGCACAATATCAGATTCAAAATAATAATTTATTTTTTGATACCGTGTTATATACTGGTAAGGCAACATTTACTAATCTCGGGAATATTAATTTACGTAACATGCATTTCTGGTCGATGGAAAATCCTCATTGACTGCGGCAGATTGAACATCAGAGACAGTAATCTTTGAATGTATGGTATCATAGGTAACAAATTATGTGCTGTTGTCCTTCCATTTACAATGTAATGCAAAAAATTGCTTTTAGCTAATCTTTTCATTTATTACTGATAAGTAATAAAATTATTGGTCCTTATTTTATCGACATCTAAATGGCAATAAGCTAATTTTCCTGAGCATACATTGGGTACTTTGTTAAAAGATTTGCCTTTAATCACACGACGAATAATGTAGTATCAGAACGATGGATGCCCAGCTCATTTTTCATTGGGTGCGAGAAATAACTCAATGAAAAATTTCCAAATCGCTGAATTGGACGCGAGAGTCCTGTAATATAGCCAGCTCGTTCAGACTTGATAACTGGATTATTTTTTATGAGAAATTCTAAAAGACAAAGAACAACCAACATCTCACAATGCAACAACATTATTGCAGCCTGTACGTTAATATCTCCCGATATTAAAACGTTATTAGAACAGTAAGCCAATCAATAATCAGAAGAATCCATTACATTGATAATGTAATGGTTATCATTTCGAACATCTTTAAATTTACATAATTAAATAAAATGTTATTAATTAAAAGAATGTTTATTTTCATTGAAGCACGATGTATCCATTTTATTTGACGTAAAAAGTCAGAATAAGATGTAAAATATCTCGTAAACTATTGATTTTTCGGTACCATGATCTTAATACTTTTTTATGCAAAATAATTAGAGGAATCATATTGTGTAAAAAAAAATTCATATAATTTTTAAAAAAACGAAGTTGACTTTGAAATTTCCAAAACACCTCCATCTGAACAAAATTTATCACCATATAATAGCCCCCTTTACATCGTGTAATTTTGGTTATATATAATAAATTTTTTTCTTCCTTATAGATTAGAAGATATTTCAGGTAGTAATAATTATTGGGACTCTGTATATAATTTTTTTTTTGTAATAAAAGGCGATCTTATGGAAATACATTTTTAATACATTTTTCTAGTTATCCATATCGGAATATCGCAAACGCAAACAACAGTCATCCGGAGGAACCGGAACCGAGCCGGAATCGTCGAATGACGCTTCTACTACAGACAAAAGTGGAGCGCGAGGTAGATCGGATAGCGCCAGCAGCGGCACTTCTTCGCTCAGTTCCGATGAAGAAGGTTCAAAAACATCGCTTTCTCTCGAGTTGACAGGAATGAACTCGTTGACACTATTCCCTAACACGGCTAATGAGAACGATGAAAAAAAAGGTAACAATCATTCTTCAAATATTTGTATTTGTATAAATTTTGCTAATAAATACATCGTACTTAAAATCGTTAATTTTAATTAGCAATGTGATAATTAATGATTTAATATTTAAATCAGGAGAAGAGGGTGCAATTGGTTGGTCTGCAGCGCCAACTTTGGTAGAACGTCAACGAGAAAATCTTACTGAACGATTGAAACGCGAATTTGGATTGTTCCTCAGCGATGACGAGGAAGAGAGAGCTCGCAAGCATGGTATATACATTTAAATAAATAAATATATATATGTATGTGGAAAAAAGAGAATATAGCAGTTTTAGAGAAGATGAAATCAATTATGATTATAGAAAAATGAAGAATTAAAAAAATTTACTAGATTTGAAGAATAATGATCACTACTATAAGTAGATACTGCTTATACATCATCCTTATTCTTCTGTTTACAGGTTTGACGACGGAGGCAATATTGAAGGCGCATAAATCTCCGCCTCAAAATTTAGTAATCAGCACCCCGCCGGCGTACTCAGGATTGCCCCCGCAATTACCCCCGCAGCCATATATACCGCCACCCGGCTCGGCGTCCATTCATTATCCCCAGTTCCAGAGCAAACCTGGCACGGTGCAATATCCGAACTTTGCGATACCACCGCCGACCACGTCCCAGCAACCGATGTACAGCACCGCCGCGTCGTCGCAGGCGACTGCGGTCAATAAACAAACGCAGCCAACGCCGTTCTTGGTACCTCAAGCATCCCAAGCGCCACCGGGTTCCAATCCGTATCCGCCACAATTCGTTCCGCCATCGCCGCTGCCGCCGCCAACCGCGGGAACGACGGTGCCGATCACCAAGTTCCCAGCGGCGACGCCGCCACCGCCACCGCCTTCGGGCACCCAGGTGTCGTATCCTCCGGCGTCGTCGGGGCAACCTCAGAAGCCGTTTTTTAACCATCCGGCGCCGAGGTCGTAACCGGCAGAAAAGGGTAGGATTGTTAAAAGTTCTTAAGTTTTAAACCGATATTGTTTTACATTCTCTACAACGAGCGACATTGAACCGTCTCGATTATCTTGCCTACTCTTCTGTCGACGAAGTTTTAGACTCGGTTCTTTGAAAAAAAAAGCAAAGGACGAATTCAAACTGAATATTCTTAACGGAAGCATTCTTATATTCTTTTGTAGGATACTAAAATATTATTTCATACGGAAACTTGCGTGAGATACAAATGGCAAGAAGTCGCGTACAGAATTCCAATAATTTTCTAGATAATTAGAGAAATACAATTTTTAGTTCGCGCTGTCAATCGCTTCTAGGATTTTCACATAAATTTTTGAAATTTACCGTGCATATATTCGATGATTTTTCTCTCAAAGTATTTCGGAATTCGTGTGGCCTAAGGTGATAGCTGAATATTTTGAGGATATAGCGATGTGCATTTTTAGGATATATCGAGAGAGTTGTATCGGTACCTTTTTCGCGAGCAACGGCCAAAAGTGTATTTCAAGTGGCGTACACTTTTTATACCGGTGAAATGGTGCCCTAAAATGTTTATATATAGCATTAGTCCAATTTTTTAATAAGGTGTTAATAAAGTTGGAAGCGCGCTCTCACTCAGCTGACGGAATCAGCTGATCTCGCGATATCCCCTTTAAAAGCAGTTATCATTATATATACAATATGCACTCTGCATAATACAACTTATCTGTACATATTATTTGCATATACGCATAATGTTAACAATATAACTATATTTAATAATGCTATATATTTAGATCAGTTCGTAGATGGTAACCGTAACAAAACCTATGACACACGTAGACACGTAAACGAGTACTGTGTTGTGTTGTTTTTCTGACATATAAAAAGGCAGAAAGAGGCGCGGAATTCTCTATATTTTATATTTCATTGTAAAAGGGCAAATTATTTATAATAAAGGGTAAATGTTGAAATTTGAAAACTTGAGTTTTATTTTGGGGATTCGTGAAAGTATATTACTACTCGATTTTTCTTATACGGCGACGCATTCGATATATGCGATAAATGTTTTAACGCCGATTTTATTTAAAAACATTTATTTATGAACAAATTTATTTATGAATTTGTACAAGAATCGAGATACTCTAAGAAGGCAGGATAGACCAGTTACAATAAAAATGGTAAAATGTGATGACCATACGTTTTATTCTCTTTGATGCTTTAAGCAGTAATGCAATACATTTTTAGTTATACGGAAAAGCGCGAGATTACGGTGTGTGACAATACGTTTTAATTACGGATTTATCCTTTTTAGGTTGAGATCTCCAAAAATTTCATTCGCTCAGAACATTCATTCAAGTACAAAACCTACTATATTATAAAAAGTAATTAAAACACGTAGAAGTAAATTATGGTAAATTAATACAGCGAAAGAATCGTAGTCTATTTTGTAACTGAGAGCTGCTTCACGGAATATCGTTTAGTACGCGAAAAATACGATTGTTCTATCGTTTCACAAAGATATGTGTTTCTTTTTCTCTACTCCGAGAGATAGATTTACGTTACAAATGAGCTGCGCGTTAGCGACAACTTTCGTGCAGATATTAGTAATTCGTGTATTAATCTCGTGATTAAAAATAATCGTAATGATTACGTTTTGTCTGTATAATTTAAAAGTCGTCTAGTTCCAGCATCAATAAGTACATGTGCGCGCATGTAATTAAAATTATGTACATTGTATTTTATATGTAATTGAAATTTTATATGTGTATGTGTGTGTGTGTGTGTGTGTGTGTGTGCGTGTGTGTGCGTGCGCGTGTGTGTGTTCGTGTGCGTGCGTGTGCGTGCGCGCGCGCGCGCGCGTATGTGTGTATATATAAATTTTCAGATTTCAATGGTGCGATTATTAGGTGTACATAAGTTACTTGTTATGAGAAGCCAAGTTCGAATTTCTTTGTAGGTTAATTGCCTTTTGTTTGTAATATAACGTATATTGTTTATCTATTTTTGGTCGTAGACTTTCCAAATCGCGACGAGCGAATGATAAATACTAAGAAGAATAACGAAATTATTTCGTTAATGCTGTTTATTTAAGACAGCACATAAGAGTAATTATTCATTTGCCGCGGTATGATAGAGTCCGACCGTGTCGCTCGAATTAATTATAGTACAATTAGATGATAATTCATTAAAAATTTGTAGCGTTTATAACTACGTTACATATTGAAGTGATGTTGCAAGTGACAATTAAAATCATTTTCGAAGAATAAAAATGTATTATAAACTCATTATTTAAATGAAGCCGTGACTAGAGATTGAATTGAAATTTAGCCAATCAAAGCAAATTTCACTAAACTCGAGATTGATTTTTTTTCTTCTGATTTATTAAATTCCAATCCAATCCCAATCTCAATCTCTAGTTTGACCATGCATGGCTTTATTTTAAGTTTTATTTGTGAAAAAGCAAATATATATCTTAATTTATTATTACAAAACGCGAAAGGCGTTATTTTCATAATGAATTAAGACTCTCTTAGCTTGGACTTGTATAGTTTTCTGATTACAAATTATGTAATTGGATGCGGTCCATCATAAGTAGGTACTCCGAATCATTTATAACTCTATTGAACGTTTATAACGTTAATAATATTAAGCTCGCGACATTATTGTGTCATTAATTAATGTGGCATTAACGCGCTACAGATTTTCGCTCTGTGAAAACTGAATTTAGAAAGTAAAAACTTAGAAGAATTTTGATTATAAATTTTACAGAAATATTATTGGCTGCTTTGTGAAAATCTTTTTTCGTGAAAACCGAAAGAAAAGAACAAAAAAAGTTAAACGATACTGCATCATCCTCGGTGGAATTAAAATCTATAGATAAAGGACAGGGCGAAAACATCTGGAGCACTCGGGAGTACGAAGTGTACCGCATCCGCTGTGTAATCTGATTATATAATAGGATACCTGAACGAAGATGCAAAATATGCAGTGTGGGGTTCTTAACGTGCGCATAGAATGAAGAAAAGCGAGCAATTTTGACAGTATACTGTCGGTTTTTAAGCAAATATCAAAGTTTAGAAATCTGTGATTAGGAAACCTGGTAAAAAAAAACAAACTGAATTATAAAATTTATGCATTCTCTACGGAAGCGGGAGAGAGAGTGTCCTAACAAAATTCCTGGATACATATATGTGTACGAATCTCCTATAAAAGGGAAACCTTCTTTTTTTATATTGCGTTCGGCTGCGATTTCAAAGTATAAACAGACGTATTTTTGGCATTTGATATTTACTTTGTACTTTAGCTGATATTTTGTAATAAGACAAGAGAGACATATGTGTACACAACATTAATGTAAGTTTACAAATTGTCGCGGGTGGTGTAACATCAGAGAGATAAAAAAGTGTACAGCTTGTGTTCGCCATCTGCATACACACAATGAGAACATGTAAATATTTTTGTAAGATAAATTTAAGTACACACACACACGCGCACACACACACACACACACACACATATATATATATACATACATATACATTAATCTCTCTCTATCCTTCGAATTTTCGTGAAATTCTATTGGAAATCCGAAGATCACAAGCTACGATTGCTTTGCAGCTAAATCCATATGTTTATTGTCCGTTGTACAATTCTCCGCTCTAGTTGTATTATATACATTTATATACATATATATATGTGTATGTATAAATATATATATATATATACATGTGTACACACACACACACACACACACACACACAATGTCCTAAATGTTTTGACACATCAC